>NC_079450.1:4927351-5134851 GCF_903798145.1 Danio aesculapii | reverse complement strand
AAAGGCCCGTGCACACCGAGACGTTTTTTGCTTGCATTCTCGGTCGACGTTTAACGCCTCGTGACCAAATAAATGCCGTCAATGTGATCGTGCACACCAACGCGCAAAACGCCAGGCGCAAAAGCGTCATTTTTTAAGAAATGCTTCTTGCTCGTTTTTTTGTTTTTACGCGCCACCTCAAAACCTTCTCCAACAATCAGATTGACACTTTTGTTCATGTGTATGGAGCTGCTGAAATTACAGTAAACAGCACTTGGAGGTGCTCAAGCGCAAAACTGTCAATGCGAGCGCACATTTTAGAAGATACCCAGAGGCGATATAAACATGTAGCTGCTTATTGCACTGGTGAACAATAATCATTTCTTCATCGCTAAAGCTGGAGCAGCTATTTGAGCTATCAATTAACAAGCGTGTCAACTTTCTGTCTTCTTCTGTGTTACAAGCTGGTGTCAGAAGGTTAAAGTTGTGTAGCGCCATCTAACGTCAAGGAGTGATCCAACAATCCAAACCAAGATTTTTGGTTAAAATAGTTAAAATATTGTTTCGTTTTCATAAAATTCACAAAATGAAGTAATATTTTCCTGAAATACTAACATGCTAAATAATCTGCCAATGGCATAATTAAAATAATTTAGCTTTTGGTTGTAATTTAACCCACTGATCGATCATTATTTTTAATTCTACTTATTTTTCTTATTCTGTCTGAAAACAAAACGTTTTTACATGTTTAGAAAATGCTTGTTGAGTTAAGACATTTGAAATATTTCCACTACAAACTATACCAGGCATGGGCAAACTCGATCCTGGAGGGCCGGTGTCCCTGCAGAGTTTTGCTCCAACACTAATCAAACACACCTGAACACCCTAATTAGTGTCTTCAAGATCACTAGAAAGCTACAAGCAGGTGTGTTTGATTAGGGTTGGTGCAAAACTATGCAGGGACACCGGCCCTCCAGGATCGAGTTTGCCCATCCCTGACCTAGACAAAAACTCCAACTAAGAAAAACATTAAGTTTTGATAAATTTGCTGTAGAAAATTGACTAAATATCTTAACGGAACATCATACTCTACTTTTTTGGTCAGAAAAAAAAAAATCGACAATGTATTTTTGCCATTTTTTGCATTTTTAACTGGTTTTGTGCTCCAGGTTAATGAATGATCTGTAAGAAACTCTGAGCTGACACCTCACACACATTCAGGAGACAACTGAGACTGACATTACATGTGGAAAAATAGACATAATAAAAGCCCATTAAAGCTAAAGCTGCTGATCTGGGCCTCACCTGTCATGTTCCTTATCCACCAGATGGTATCGGGCCCGGAAAGCCACGAGTCTGGCGTAGTAGGCTGGTGCGGGGATGGAGACTGAGCGGGTGCAGCGCACATATGTGTGGCACAGCTGGTAGGTGAGAATCTGCAGCTCGTCAGCCGTGAAGCGATTGTCGTCCCACAGGACGTAGTAGTGTGAGGGTCGGCTGGTGCCCTGAGAAGAAAACCACAGGTCAGACGGGGTGCGTCTCAATCAGCTCCCTAATTAGTGGATGAGTTTGGTTTAGTACAAAATAAGAGGCTGAGAAGTTACAGTTCAAGTCATAATTATTCGCCAACAAACAGAAATGGTGAGGAGGAGGAGGAGTCTGTTAGCTTGTAATAACTCTCCCCAAACCCTTTTCCCCACATTTCTGAATAAAATGCCTACTTTACTACACTACAGTAGAAAAGGACAACAAGCCACGCCTACTGTTTTCTTATTTAATGTTCTGTTTCTGTAGGAACTGCGTCACAATACAGAGAAAAAGGGTCGCAGCTTCCAGTTCATGCGGACCATAACCATAAATTGACTTTCTACCATATTTTAACGGTAAAGTTCTGGCAACCACAGCTGCTCTTTTTTTACCTTTACTTTTACAGATTTCTTTTTCACAGTGTACTTAAATAATTTGATCGTTTCATGTACCAGCAAGATTTTAACTATTAAACAATTAAAAAGGTTTGTGAGATTGTTCTTAAAGGAATACTCCACCTTTTTGGAGTATTCCCTCAGCTAGATTTACAAGTCTCCCAAATTTAAACAGTTGACTTTTTTAATCTATTCAGCTGATTTCTTGTTCTGGCAGGGTGACTATTAGCTTAGCTTAGCATAATGAATTACATCAGATTAGACCATTAGCATTAAAAAAAAAGTTTTCATAATTTTCCTATTAAAGCTAGCGGCCTCTGTAGTTACATTGTGTAATAAGACTGATGGAAAAAAGGTAATATTTTAGGTCAATATATCGAGGAACTGTACTCTCATTCTGGCATAACAGTCAAGGAAATCTGCTGCCTTAAAAGAATGCATGCACCAAGCGGAGTGATATAATACAGCATAAGAGAATGGGCAACCATGGAGAGATGATAGACTCAGAAAGCAACAAATTTAGCATGATTTGATGTGTTCAGCCAACAAACCAACCAATTGCATTCGGAGAATTACAGTATAGGAGCGGCACAGTGGCTTAGTGGTTAGCACTGTCACCTCACGGCAAAGGTGTCATATTTTGGTTTTGAGGGTCTCCAACAACAGTCTGAAATGCATGCAAGGTCAAAAAATACTTTCATTGTCTTATAATATGCATTTATTTTTACCTAATTATCCCATATGATTCATTCAGTGATTCATTTGTTCTCAAACCCCTCCTTAGCATGATGGTAATCTGCGCTGACTGGACTGATTGGACAGCCTGTCGCGATTGGTCGACAGCATTCAGCGCGAGACAGAGAGAAATGCCTACCACGGTTTATCAACAGTGTTGAAGTAGCCAGAGTGCATGTGTGAGCATACCTGCCAACACTCCTGTTTTTCCCCGGAGTCTCCTGTATTTCAGACCCATCTCCAGCCACCCATTTTATTTGTTATTTATTCCGGAAAACTCCCGTAATTTCTACTGAAAGCATTTTGGTACGATCTGTGAAACCCCCGGGTTCCCAACATCGGTATAGGATCCGATCGCAGCGACCACCCAAAACACGCTTCATAGTACAGTTAGTACCCAGTACCCAGACATTTATTCATTCATTCATTCATTCATTCATTCATTCACTCATTCTTCTTTTCGGCTTAGTCCCTTTATTAATCAGGGGTCGCCACAGCGGAATGAACCGCCAACTTATCCAACACGTTTTACGCAGCGGATGCCCTTCCAGCCGCAACCCATCTCTGGTAAACATCCGCACACACTCATACATAACGGACAATTTAGCCTACCCAATTCACCTGTACCACATGTCTTTGGATTGTGGGGGAAACCGGAGCACCCGGAGGAAACCCACGGGAACGCAGAGAGAACATGCAAACTCCACACAGAAACGCCTACTGACCCAGCCGAGGCTCGAACTAGCAACCTTCTTGCTGTGAGGCGACAGCACTACCTATTGCGCCACTGCGTAGCCAGTGCCCAGACATCTCACCCCCAAACCTAACCCCCTCGGTTTTCAGGGACAGATGTTGGCAGGTATGCGTGTGAGCCCGATACAGTAAACACCAGCATATTACTCTATTCTTAACCATATGTAAAAACAGTGGCACACATTCAGTATTAATCCACACAGTGGCCAAAGCTGAACTATTTTGATCCTTGATCGCCGTACGTGTGTAAGAACAGCTGATGGTGGCCATAGCAATGACAAACGACAGTGGAAAGCGAGCTTACACTTGTGAAATGGAGGAAGAAAATGATCCATGATCTATGTACTGATAAAGTCCCATACATCAATAGTGTTTTCTGATCCTTCCTTATACAAATAGCCGGCGAATGCCTTGTTGTAAGCGTGTAGATTCCAGAAGCACTTGAACAGCACAAGGCTGGGCTATAATGCTGAGGTATTTTTGCAAAAGTAAACCTCAACCACTGACTCTACACAGTTTCATCTTTGGGTAGAGAAAATAACACTAACTTTCCCTCACACTTCCAATAATATCCAGCGGAGCACAACATCTTCATGACTTGTCTTCCTCTTTTCTTTGCTGCTGTGTTAGTGGGCGGGGCTGCAGGTTTAAATTTTACCGGGTTTGCAGTGCAACAAATGGGCGGGGCTTAGGTTTCGTATCGACATCACGCTGAAACGGCTGACTCATTATTAAGATGATTCATTTGAAGCACTATGAGTCGACTCTTTTATAGATGAATCAACAGTTTTAAACACTGTCCACTTTCAGATTTAAGCCTTAGCTGGATATTTCACTTCACTCAGAGCTGTGTTACACAGTGCATGAAAGGTCTTTCTCAAAAACCCATAATATGAGCTCTTTAAGACTTTTTAAGGCCTAACATTTTAAATTAAAGACATTTAGACTCTTTAAGACCCCATGGACGCCCTGAATATAATGTTAGGGATCAAACAACATACTGAAAAATGGATGGAGTGATGTGTGTGTGCTCACCTGAATGCCTGCATGGCTGCACAGGTAGAAGTCGAACTCAAACGGATGTGTGATGCTGGTGTCGACCGTAGTTCCCGCTGGAATGTTCCCGCTCTTGCCGATCTGAGCAAAACCACAGGTGTTAGAATAAACAATTGGAAATGTCCGAATGTTTTTTTTTCTCCCTCAGACACTCACCCGTTCAGATTTATCAGCGCAGAAGAGTCGTGTATGGTGGCGTTTCTGCACGACTATGTAAGTGATGCCAGGCTGATAGTCTTTCTCCAGCTTAATGCAGGCGTCTCTGATGGCCAACAGCTCATAGTGCAGGATCTGCGACAACCACAAAACATCAGGAGCCATGCATTAAATCTACCTGAAATGTACTTGCTATTGTGTAATGGGTCAAATACTTTTCTTGAACATGCTATGTATTAAAGATTGATGACCAACTGAACTTCTCTGAGCACATTTCTAGAACTGCTCGATCTTGCAGATTCGCACTCTATAACATCAGAAAGGTCCGACCCTTCCTATCTGAACATGCAGCTCAACTGTTCAAGCTCTAATCCAAACTGGATTATTGCAACTCTCTACTAGCCGAGCTTCCAGCTAACTCTATCAAACCTCTTCAGCTGCTTCAGAACGCAGCAGCACGAGTGGTCTCTGATGAACCCAAAAGAGCACGTGTCACTCCGCTACTCACCCGTTTGCACTGGCTGCCAGTTGCTGCTCGCATCAAATTCAAAGCTCTGATGTTTGCTTACAAAGCGACCTCTGGCTTTGCTCCTTCTTATCTGCTCTCACTTCTGCAGATATATGTGCCCTCCAGAAACTTGCGTTCTGTGAATGAACGTCGCCTCGTGGTTCCATCTTTAAGAGGGAAGAAATCACTTTCCCGAACTCTCGCATTCAATCTGCCCAGTTGGTGGAATGAACTCCCTAACTGCATCAGAACAGCAGAGTCACTTGCGGTTTTCAAGAAACAACTAAAAACTCAACTGTTTAGTCTCCACTTTCCTTCCTAATCTGTAACTGCCTCTCTGGCTATACCACTAACTGAACTCTCTCTCAAAAAAAAAAAAAAAAAACACTTACATTACTAATGCTTTGCTTCTTAGACTTTACACACCTGAAACTTGTCTATAGCACTTGTTCACTGCTGCTCTTATAGTTGTGTAAATTGCGTCCTTGTCCTCATTTGTAAGTCGCTTTGGATAAAAGCGTCTGCTAAATGACAATGTAAATGTAAAGAATCCTAAAATTATGTCAAAAAAAATATGAACAGCAGCTGTTTACACAGACAATAAGTGATATTCCTGATGATCAAATCGGCATATTAAAATGATTTCTGAAGGATCATGTGACACTGATGTCTGCTAAATAGAATCTGATTTAAATCTATCTATCTCTGATTTAAACAATGTATTTATTGTTTTTGATTATGCAAGACAGGTGACAAAAAAAAAAAACACAAGTCCATTTCGTCATGATTATTTCCCACCCCAACAAAAGAACATCACTCTCTTCTCCCCTATACAATTACACAGAATTCTCTAACAAGAGACCATGTTATTGCAAAACAAATATTGCTAGGTACCCAAAAACCATGTATACATTGCTGTATTTTACACATAAGCCACATTATCCAACAAAACAAAACACACACAAAAAATAAAATAAAAAACACTATACTTAGTTAGACCTCTAGTAATAAATGACCAATATTATGACCAATATTATTGTTGTCAATGTAGTAATTAAACGGCTTCTATATTTCTTCACATACATCCATTTTGTTTTTAATAAAATATGTTACTTTTTCCATGGCCATACATTGTGCCATGGCATTAATCCAAGTTCCAATAGATCAGGGGTCACCAAACTTGTTCCTGAAGGGCCGGTGTCCTGCAGTTCTTAGCTCCATCCCTAATCAAACACACCTGAATGAGCTAATCAAGGTCTTACTAGGTATACTTGAAACACCCAGCCAGGTGTGTTGAGGCAAGTTGGAGCTAAACCCTGCAGGGACACCGGCCCTCCAGGACCGTGATTGGTGACCCCTGCAATAGATGGTGGATCAGGCCTTTTCCAGCTAAGAGCTATCATTCTTTTAGCTTGTAATAGAGCATAATCTATGAATTTGCGCTGCTGAAGATTTAGTTTAAGGTTCTTTGGATATAAATGTAGTAAATCATTTTTGCATCTTGTGGATTATTCAAGGGTACAATTATCTTTCTAATATTAATCACTTCCACCCAAAAGTCTCTAATAATGTTGCATTCCCAAACACAATGCACAAATGAACCCTGAGCTGCCCTACATTTAAAGCATGTATCAGGAATAATTTTATTAAACCTATTTAGTTTGACAGGAGTTATGCAAGTCTGCATCCGCCAGTTATATTGAAGTAGTTTTAAGCTAACGCTCCCTAACTCTTTCTGAGAATCTTTACAGGCTTGTCTCCATTCATCCTCAGATATAGGCTCGTTTAATCTGATTTAATCTTACAATATTTATTTATTAATTTACATTTTACAATATTTTAAAATGAGCGGCACGATGGCTCAGTGGTTAGCACAGCAAGAAGGTCGCTGGTTCGAATCCTAGCTGGATCAGTTGGCATTTCTGTGTGAAGTTTGCATGTTCTCCCCCGTGTTGGTGTGGGTTTCCTCTGGGTGCTCCGGTTTCCCCCACATGTCCAAAAACATGCGCTATAGGTGGATTGAATAAATTAAGTTGGCCGTAGTGTATGAGTGTGTATGAGTGTGTGTGTGTGTGTGTGTGTGTGTGTGTGTGTGTGTGTGTGTGTCTGATTGAGCGAGAGTAGTATAGGTGTTTCCCATTTTTGGGATGTGGCTTGAAGGGCATGCGCTGTGTAAAATATATGATGGAATAGTTGGCGGTTCATTCTGCTGTGGAGACCCCTGATAAATAAGAGACTAAGCCGAAGGAAAATGAAGGAATGTTTTAAAATAAAAAACAGCTATTTTAATTCACAATAATATTGACAGTATTTTTAATCAAAAGGCTTTACTTGTGGCAGCTGTCCTTCTGGTACGCCGTCCCTGTAGAAGATGATTCTCGTGGGCTTGAAGCGGGTGGACTTGTAGAACTGGATCAGTAATTCTCTCACCATGTAGGACAGATCTTCAATAATCTCCTGTCTGGGCCGCTGGACTCGGACTGTAGCGCAGTATCTGCTGGGATGAGCGTCCATACTGCCAACAACCTGCACACAGCATGTATATATTATATATATATTTAGAAAGTCTTATTTGTTTTATTTCAGCTAGAATAAAAGCATTTAAAGGTCAATATTATTAGCCCCCTTATGCAATATTTAGTTTAGATTGTCTACAGAACAAACCACTGTTATACAATTCATTCCTGTTGTCACAACACAAACTGATTAATTTAACTTAGTTGTTTTTTACATATTTAAGTGGATTGAACATAAAACAATTAAGTTTCCCCCAAAGATCTAAAAAATTGTGTTGATTCAGCTCATTTTAAATGAAGTCTGAACAAGCAGCAAAAATCCTTTGAGGGTATGAAACAATATTTATATTTTAAATACTTTTTAAAAATTTACATTTTGATGTAATATTTCTGAAAACAAAATAATATTTTTTAATTAAAATAATTTTTTTTTTACAAAATTTGACTTAATATTTCAAAAAAACTATACTTTGAATTAAAATATTTAAATTTTTTTACTTAATATTTCTAAAAAACTATATTTTTAATTTAAATAATTTAAACTTTTTTTTTACTTACTATTTTTGAAAACAAATCAATATTTTTAATTAAAATAATTTCATTTTTACAAAATTTTACTTAATATTTCTAAAAAAAAAACTATTTTGAATTAAAATATTTTAAACATTTTTTACTTAATATTTCTAAAAAACTTTATTTTTAATTAAAATAATTTAATTTTTTTTTTACTTAATATTTTTTAAAACAAATCAATATTTTTAATTAATATATATATATATATATATATATATATATATATATATATATATATATATATATATATATATATATATATATATATATATATATATATATATATATATATATATATATATATATATATATTGTACAAAATTGTACTTAATTTTTTATTTTTAATTAAAATATATTTTAATTTTGAAAAAAAAATTGCTTAATATTTTTGAAAACAAATCAATATTTTTACTCAGGGTGCTTTCACACCTAGACGTTTGTTTTGGAACCTGGCGCGTTTGCCCAGTTGGCGCAGTTCGTTTGGTATATGTAAATCCAGCAATCGCGCTCAGAACCATGCCAAAACAATCGGTCTGAGATCGCCTGAATGAGCGATTGTAGTGAGAAAGCAATAAGATCCAAACCGGGCTATATCACAGTGTGTTCTGGATATGTAATAGGCATATATATGGCTATATGAAGAGAGAATGAGAAGTAGGATGTCACCGGTAAATGTGTGTTTCATGTAAAATACGAACGTGAAAGCATGTTAACTATTAATCAGAGCTGTTTATCCAGTAGGAAAGCTGACCAAACTGCAGTCTTAGTTTATCCGTTTCTCTCTATAATGTAAAGCCAATAATGCATAATTCTAGCCAATAGCTACTGTATGTATGAGAGAGTCTTACCTCTGATTTATATTTGGTGACGATGTCTGTGAGTGTCACCATTCAAAATTAAAGTGCAGCTTTTCGCTTATATGTCTTATTGTTGCTCATCATCATAAACTAAAATTAGGACGCATGACAGCTGAGCGGGACTCTGCAAAATAAACCCTGAAACTCAACATGAGGAGAGTTTACTCACATGTGACTTGTTTTAGCTATTTGGTGCATTTAGAAACTTTGCCATGTGAAAGCGAACCACACCAAGAACAAAGAGCAATAATGTACCAATTTTAATCCCTGTTTAAAAAGAATCGATCCACAGCTGTGAAAGCCCCCTCAAAATACTTTTAATTGTTTTTTACTTTATACTTCTGAAAACAAATCAATATTTTTACTTAAATTAGGTTTTCATTTTTTCTTTTTTTGTAATTTTCAATTTTCATGTTGACTTAAATTTTCTAAAATAAAAATAAATAAATAAAAAAAACGATATTTTATTTAAAATATTTTTTAGATAAATGGTAAATATTAGGTATACAGGTTGCGGTAATACTGAAAAATGACACTGGCTATTCTTCCTCTCATATTTTAAAAATGAAATAAATAAATAAATAAATAAATAAATAAATAAATAAATAAATAAATAAATAAATAAATAAATAAAAATAAATAAATAAATAAATAAAAATAAATAAATAATAATGATTAAAAAAATCTATAGCTGACCAATTTTCCCTGCCACTGGCTATTTATGAATGGAGAGCACCGAGAAAATATGAATGTTTATGTTTTTTTTTTAAATAATTATTTTTAAATTTATTTATTTTCTACTCCTGAACCTTTTGCATATTTGTATTTATATACGTTTCTGTATTGCCTAATATGTGCTACGTTTATCTATAATGCTATTTTATCTATATTTTTATAAGGCTTAATTTGTTTATTTGTGTTTTTTGTTTATATTGTTCCTTATGCAAGAATATGTTATTGTATTCAGGGAGAAAGAAAATGTGAGCTAACTGTTCTCTGCTGCTAGATTGGAGCAGTCGATGTCTTGTGATTTCTTGTATTTAATGCTGTGACTCTCTGACTAATATGCATCAATAAAACAGAGTTAAACTTAAATGTTTTTTAGTTTTGATAATGTCTGACTTAATATTTCTGAAAACAAATCGTTACTTTTTACTTAAATTATTTTTTAAAAATGCTTCTTGATTTAGGAAGTTTTAGATGACTGGAAACAAAACAAAAACTCTTAAGAAAATCTTTTTTCCTTCCATTATTTAACCAGAAAGACTCACTGAGATTCACAAACTCTGTCACAAGTGAGACTAGGCCAAGATAAAACAGTAAAACAATTTTAAAATACAAGAACACCACATTACAACATCATTTCATCAATCCTCTCAACAAAAATAATCAGATGCTTCCAACACCACTCTCTTATAATGCCTTTAAATTCAATCTAGTTTTAAATCTTTTTACAGATTATTCCATGCGCAGTGTACAATAAGAAAGGCAGTTTTGCAGTGAGTGTGTGTATTAGATATGTGTGTGTGTGTGTGTGTGTGTGTGTGTGTGTTCAGAAATCTGCTGCCCTCTGGATGGAGAAAAGAAAACAGCATCGTTCATATCCGCCGCTGTGACTCAGCTCTTTGTCATCAGCGTTTGGTAAAAAAAAAAAAAAAAAACAGCCAGTTACAAGTGCTTGCATGTGCTGGGCGGCAGGTGACATCATTTCCTGCCCGTCTGTGACTCATTTTCCCTTTTCAACACTCCCATCATGCCCTGCTCCTCCTCCGTACTCCGTTCAGTACAGCAGAGGGGCGTAATTACAGCGTGGGACGAAAATTAAAGTACACATGAGATCAAAACTAACCATACTGATTTGGCAAGATCACACTGCTAGTTTTACAGTGAACAATTTATCAGAAAAAAAAATAGTTTGCGCTTGTAATCTTTAATGGAAATCTGAAAATGCACTTCCTGTTTGTCTCAGTTAAATTCTCAGATTAGGTCTGTCTGAGGTATTGGGTGTGGCTAACATACTTAACCACGCCCCTCCAGCTGTCAGTTTTGACATCAAACAGAAATGGTGAGGAGGAGGAGGAGTCTGTTAGGGTGTAATAACTCTCCCCAAACCCTTTTCCCCATCTTTCTGAATGAAACGCCTACTTTACTACATCCAATCAGCTCGCGGTAGAAAAAAAAACAAGCCACGCGTTCCGTTTCCTCATTTAATATTCTGTTTCTCTAGGAACTGCATCACAATATGGAAATAAAAACAATCGGTAGCAGCTTCTGGTTCATGTTGACTTTAAGTGTCTTTCGGTTCAGGCTGAGTTGTGTTGGTTTAGCTTTATTACACCTCAGACCAATAGATAAACCATTAAAAATAAATGGTAACACTTTAGTTTAGGTCACTATCTGCTGGTTAAGTGTGACGTCACGTGAAGCGACTTTCGAGTCCAAGCGCTATAACCGCTGTCGCCACTGGCTTGCATGTTTCGGGATCTATAGAGCTGTGCATCGTTGGATTTGCTCTTCAATATTTGGACTCTCAGTAGTGATTATTAAACCACACTGAACTGAGCTAAACTGAACTGAACTTAAACACTACAAACTGAACTACACTGTTCCAATTTACTGTGACCCTTTATGTGAAGCTGCTTTGACACAATCTACATTGTATAAGCGCGATACAAATAAAGGGGAATTGAATTGAATATCAAACTGTATGGTGAGACTCAAATGGTAATAATAACCGTTTACAAAGCGCTGTAATACTTTGGAAAATCACGATCGCAATATATAAATCCATGCCTAATATCCGATGGCCAGAAAGTGATTAATCTTTTATAATTTGTTAAAATGTTGATATTTGTGATGCAGCAAGTCCAGAGACTGCTGTGTACGCTAGGGTACGCTGCACGATTCATGTAAATGTGAA
The DNA here is from genome assembly GCF_903798145.1 of Danio aesculapii. Classification (NCBI taxonomy): domain Eukaryota; kingdom Metazoa; phylum Chordata; class Actinopteri; order Cypriniformes; family Danionidae; genus Danio; species Danio aesculapii. Next base: position 5,122,876 of record NC_079450.1, on the reverse strand, counting down.
TCACGATTTTTGTTGTTGCTTAAAATCAAGACCACGATTTTCTCACCATTCTGTAAGTGTAAAATAAAGGTTAATATGATTAGCCTATTATTATTGTTAATTCTCAAACATATGGTAACACAACACTAATAATATTAGTCTTATGTGTAGGTCTACTGTTGCTTAAAATAATCAATTTTGTACAGTCATTATGGTGGACTTGAATAGACTTTCAATATGTCCTGTTTGTTAATTCACAGTGTGGAAATATCTAGTTTCAAATGAACAATAATCTACATATAACTGAAAAGTTATATTCTTTGGTTTTTAATTATACCACTTCATTAACAGCCCAACCATGAGGGACGTTTACCTTTGTCTTTCTGACTACAGGCTGAGCCAGAGTAATGCAAATGCTACGGCCAGGCTTTTAAACGACTCTGCCGTTGTCTTCGGGTGATATTTTCAGGCTACAGAAACCCTTCTGTTGATTAACTTGTGTGGTCAGTTGCTGGGCCGGTTTCTAACACCTATATGCTGAATCCAATACTGAATTTACATGCTTTGTTTAGCCATCTCCCCTCCTCCTAAGACAATATAGACAGGACATCTTTGTCTTAATTCAGACTTGTGGTAAAACTTGCAGACTACAGACCTCCAGTAGGCTCTGCAGACACTTGGACTTCTTGAAGACGCTGTATGACTGCAGATTAACCAACAAGTCTCAATAAAGGAATTCTGCTTGTTTCGAGTCTCCTGGACTGGGTTCTCTTCTATATTCACTCATTTATTTTTATTATAACGCCATTTGAAGGTGTCAATGTTGCTGTGAAGACTTGTGCGACTGCCTTTAAGCTTCTCTCCTGACCTTGAAAATACAATCGGCTAAAAAAGCTGAATTAAGATCGTGTGTAGGGTCGAATGGAGATCGTGATCTTTTTTCGATTAATCGTGCAGCCCTAATAGGTTTTATATAAAATTCACATTAATGTGTGACATATGACTAAAAAATGGCCATAAACGAATATTTTCTCATATCAAATGAGTAGCGGCTTCGACCCGGAAACAGTATTCCATACGTCACGACTTAACTAGCGGATTCATGCTATCATACACTGGCATATTATTAAGATACTGTTTAATAGTAGCCATAATGCGGCATGGTGGCTCAGTGGTTAGCACTGTCACCTCACAGCAAGAAGGTACCTGGTTCGAGTCCCGGTCAGTGGTCTTTTCTGTGTGGAGTTGGCATGTTCTCCCTGTGTTGGCGTGGGTTTCCTTCGGGTGCTCCGGTTTCCCCCACAGTCCAAACACATACACTATAAGTGAGTTTAATAAACTAAATTGGCTGTAGTTTATGAGTATGTGTGTGAGTGTGAGAGTGTATGGGTGTTTCCCAGTACTGGGTTGTGGCTGAAAGGGCGTCTGCTGTGTAAAAATCTGCTTTAATAGTTGGCGGTTCATTCTGCTGTGGTGACCTCTGAAATTGAGGCTAAGCTGAAAGAAAATGAATGAATAAATAGAAGTTATAAAGTATAAACTAATTCTGCATCCCTTATCCTACTTAAAACCTAAACCCAACTTCTACTTTACTTACTGACATGAAACTTTTAAACCATGCGCAACATACATCGTCTAGATAGATGCACTAGAACGCATCGTCAGTGATGTATCCTGAGTGTTTTGGGTCTTTCAACATCAGACACCCTCACCCAGGTGACCCAGCTGAGGTTGATCAGACCTCAGTTTGCATCCCAGTGGCCATCAGCCCTCTTTATCCACAGCCATCTTGTGGCTTTCTCTGCAGCTTCACAAACGGACTTAGAGGCCCTCTGCTTAGCTGCTACTGCTAGGCCTAGTTGGTTGATGACTTTACAGATTGAACGCCCTGCAAACCCTCTACAGCACACCTCTATTGGCTCACAGTGGGTCTTCCAGCCCCCTTTCCGGCACTTCTCTCCTAGCTCCTAATCCTTTCATTTGCCTCTTCCATTCGCTCCTCCCAGGGCACTGTGAGTTCAAGCATAATCAACTGTCTTGTTGCCTCAAATAATGTTGTTGTTTTTTGGTCATTTTTCTTTTGTATTATCTGAATAAATTTTTTGTCTATTATTAATATTGCCAAACTATTATTTTTGCATGGCATACATTATATGGCATATATTATAAACACCACAAAGGTTTTGGAAACCAGTTTGATTTTCACTGTTTAGGTTTAGCAGCTTCTCTGCCCAATTTATATTTTTATGAAGGTGTGTGTGTGTGTGTGTGTGTGTGTGTGTGTGTGTGTGTGTGTGTGTGTGTGTGTGTGTGTGTGTGTGTGTGTGTGTGTGTGTGTGTGTGTGTCTGTGTGTGTTGCTCACAGCAGTAATAGATGGCTTCTTCCCATCACCGGCCGGCGGGTGAGTAACATCTGCCCCGAGGAAGATCACGGGCTGCTGAAACACTGCTGACCTGAAAAAAAAAGAAAAGTGTCACAGCAACTGTTCACATGGGCTGCATGAATTAGGTGAAATATTTATTTGTAGATTTGTTTAAAAAATTGCAATTATATATATATATATATATATATATATATATATATATATATATATATATATATATATATATATATATATATATATATATATATATATACATATACATATATATACATATACATATATATATATATATACACATATATATATATACACATATATATATATACACATATACATATATATACATATACATATATATACATATACATATATATACACATATATATATATATATATATATATATATATATACATATACATATATATACATATACATATATATATATATACATATACATATATATACATATACATATATATACATATACATATATATATATATATACATATATACATATATATATACATATATATATACATATATACATATATATATACATATATACATATATATACACACACACATATATATACTCACACACATATATATATACACACACGCACACACACATATATATATATATATATATATATATATATATATATATATATATATATACACACATACATACATACATACATACTGTACATGCATACATGTACACCCTTTCAGTTAACAGTTAATCTGTTATTTTGAGCATACCTAATTAAACCGCATGCGCAGGCTCTAAAATATAATTTTTTTACACCGGAGATCCGGCACGACAAGAATGGGTGTTTTGTAATAGTTTTCAAAAGTTGACTACTAATTAAAAAAAAAAAATTAAAGAAAAATTTATTAAATTATTTATAGAATATAAATTAAAAACATTATTAATAACAAATCAGATTTAAATCACATGATTAAATTATATTTTACAATATATAACTGTTCAAAAATGAATAATGATGATTAATGATTAATAAATAATGATATTAGCATTTTACTGTATTCTTAGGAAAAAATTATTTCTAAATTCAGATAAATAATAATAATAATAATAATAAATATTATGGTTGTTGCTGTTATTATTAATGATATTGTGGTTATTTTAACATATTATATGTTAAAACTAAAATAAAATGATTGCAGGAAATAAGAAATAACATTATTGTAAAGTTTATCTGTAAAACTATATTTGGTGAGCTTTCCCTTCAAATGGCGGCTGTATCAGAGTGTAATTGTATTGTTTTTTGGGTTACCCATGCTGAACCACAACACATCTCACCGTTGATGCGGCACGAGGATGTTGTTGATGCCGCCGAGCTTGACGTTGATTTTGAGGCAGAGGTTGGAGAGCGTCTGCGGGGAGGTTTTTACCACGTTCTTCACCTGCACACACTGAGTGGCCATTCCTAGAAGAGTGTCTCCAACACGCTTCACTTCCGCTGCACAGAGCAAACACACACATTTATTATTAGTGTGAAAGATAGACATGTGCTGGTGTGAACTCAATATATCATGATAATGAACATGTGTGATAATCATATTACCGGCACTTCAAAAAACTGAGAAATATTATTTATTATCGAGGCATTTACAGTGTTTAAGAACATTCAGATTGTTGTATTAGTAATTGTTCATCACAGCACCAAATGCTCGAAGACTTAATAGGCTATTTATTTTCAAACATTTACATTCTCAAATGTTAATCTGGCCTACAACATAAAAAAATCAAGTAACAATGTATAGGCTCCCGGCCAACATGGGGAGAACATGCAAACTCCACACAGAAATGCAAACTGACCCAGCCCGGACTCGAACCAGCGACCTTCTTGCTGTGAGGCGGCAGTGCTAAACCTAAGCCACCATTTTGTCACCATTTGGAATTTAATTTGTTAAAAATATTCATTTGCTCTGCACATGTATATAAAATAAAGCAATACGCTATGAGTTTTTGGTTGTTATACCTGTTAAAGGTGAAGTATGTAGGATCGACAGTGCTTGACCTAGTGGTTGACATAGGTACTGCAATCCAATTTTAAAACATTGGACGTAGAGGTCTGCATTCCTGCGGCTGTACTGCGTTACCCGATTACATTTCTTGGCACATGGGAATAAATTTTCGAATAAAATGCAGTAGCGGTCGGTAACTCTGGGGTTATCTGAATGGGAGTAGGCGGTCTAACAATATAACGCTCCGGAGAGATTGAGAGAGAGCGAGCATCCGCCGTGGTGCTGTGCTGTGTGTGTGTTTGTGTGTGTGTGTGAGAGAGAGAGTACGGGCATCAGCCATTGTGCTGTGTGTGTGTGTATGTGTGTGCGTGTGTGTGTGTGAGAATAAGACAGAGGGCGCACATCCACCGTGGTTCTGTGTGTCGCTTGTTATAGGCTGTCTGGACTCTGTAGCATCCATTTGGGTGTTTTTTTGGGAGGCATATTTAATTGTTACATTCCTGTACATTCCTGTGTGGCGTGATTATGATTTTTTTTTCTTGCTAGTCTCTCTCTCTTTCTCTCTCTCCCTCCCCGTGCTCGCTCGCTCTCTCCATCTCTCCCGCTTCCACCCATACAGTGGCTCCGATTGGCTACCGCTGCCCAGCTGTTTGCCGTGTCCCCCACTGACGTCACCCACGGTCTCCAATCCAGCCGCTGCCACCGTGGCATAAAAGTGGTGACAGGACGCTACTCGAGAGGCCCTGAATTTCTGTGTTATGTTGTGTGTCAGTGAAATTTGCTATGCGTTTTCTGTGTGTTACAATTTGTTATATATCCGTTGTTATTTGTCTGTTCTCCATTTGTCTGCCGTCAGTGTTATGCGCATCTGAGGTTGGAGAGTGGGACAGGTAAGAATGCGCGCGACATACATTGTGCACACGTAGTTTTGAATATCACTGTTGTCAGACACACTAGGTAAGGAGCGTGCTCCAACCACTGTACTTTTATTTTCTCATTGTATATATTAGAGTAGGTTAGGTAGTGCGTAATAGACTGCTGTATTTTTCTTCTGGGTAGTTAGGGTAGATGTTGGGCCAATAGATTGTTTTGTTTTATTTATTTCTATTGTTTGGACGCCGCCCGCCTCTCATATCTCCAACTCTCCCATCTATCTGTTCAAACATCTTGTGTTCCATTTGTTGTCTGTAATTTCAATGTATTCTTGTAAATATTTAATTCTTTCTACATACATATTTTTGCATTTATTATTATCACTATCTTTGTAAATAAACTCACTTTATTGCATTTAGTTAGTCTTGGTATTTTGTTCCTCACTTGTTGATATTGTGTGTTTGCTTATGTGTTTCACCCAAAATTAATGTTACTCTCCTTCCCCTTTACTCACCATCTTTAAAAACATAACATTAATCATTATACATTTCACATTCGTCCTTGGCCCAATATGTACCTGCTATGTGTATAGAAATAACGCTGATATTAGATATATGAAACATGATCAGTAGTTGGCAAATATATTGAGTGGAGAGTCAAAGCCTCACCAGCCAAGTCACGCAGCACTCATGTGTCATCACAAAGGGGCAAACAAACTGACATTCAGCCTTCAATCCTTGCACAATCTACACTTGTATCTGTTATCTCTCTCTTTTGGTAGTGCCTAATTTTAACGTGAGATTTTGGAAACCAGAACTAAATTTAGCAGGAACGGTCGGATCAGGTGGAAAACGGGGTAGATCAGGCAGTGGGTGAACAAAGGCCGAATATACAGCAGGAGCTGTCGGGTGCGGAATAAAGCCTGGCGGGAGCAGGACTAAAAATTCAGTCCCGTGCAGATCTCTAATTGAGGCATCGATGACTTGATGTAAATGCTGGTTGCCAGATTGATGATACCAACAGGAGTGAACATGCCTGACGATCGATTCCTACAATGTAAGCTGCTCAGCTAATGTTTACATTTGTAATAATATCTGTATAATCAGCAAATTAAAAACCATCTCATGTGGATTTTTACATCTCTGAATCTGCATTTCGAAAGGCTGCAGCTGTTTTCCAGAGATCGCATTTTTGTCTGCGTCTGCATACCTTCACGACTGAAATGAAACATGCAGCCAAAATAAAATATAATTGCTGAAATACATTTGGTAAGGCCGGTAGGGGGCTGGTTATAGAGACCAAAACAAAAACAGAAGTTCTTACACAGAATGAACATTTTCAAAGCAGAATATCTGACTTTTTTTCCTGACCTTTTTACTGTGAGGCGACAGTGCTAACCACTGAGCCACTGTGCCGCCATTTGGAAATTTAATTTGTTACAAATATTTCTTTACTTTCAACATGTACATAAAATAAAACAATACACTATGAGCTTTTGGTTGTTATTTAAAGGTTAAATATGTAGAATTGACAGTGGTTGACCTAGTGGTCGACACAGGTACTGCAGTCCAATTTTAAAATATCGGAGGGCTCGATGACTTGATGTAAATGCAGGTTGCCAGACTGATGACACCAAACGGAGTAAACATGCCTGACAATCGATTCTTACTATGTAAGCTGCTCAGCTAATGTTTACATTTGTAATAATATCTGTATTATCAGCAAATTTTTACATCTCTGAATCTGCATTTCGAAGGCTGCAGCTGTTTTCCAGAGGTCGCATTTTTGGCTGCGTCTGCATACCTTCACAACTGAAATGAAACATGCAGCCAAAATAAAATATAATTGCTGAAATACATTTGGTTAAGCTGGCAGGGGGCTGGTTATAGAGACCAAAACAAAAACAGAAGTTCTTACACCGAATACACATTTTCAAAGCAGAATATCTGACTTTAGCATTGTTTTTTTTCAGATAAACAAGCATGTTCACTCAGCGTGGTTCTTAAATATCTGCAAAATCATTGTATTTTTATGCTTTAAGAGTCAAAAGCATACACAAAGCACCTTTAATGTAATTAAATTTAATGTAATTAGATCTAACCATGATAAAACCGTATATATCGTGATAAAAGCTAAAGTATGCAACTACAACAGGAGCTTTTTCTATTTCCAGCAGAAGCTAATGCAGGAGAGTCTGACTCTTACCATAGACAGGGGTTTTTCCAGGCAGGATGACGATGATGAGCTGCAGCCCAGAGTAAGTGTTCTTCAGGTGTCTGAACATGGGCTCCACGCTGTCGGCCCCCTGCGCGTACTTACAGAAACACGGCTGACCCTGAATCGGCATCCCAGCATCCTTCGAGATCTTGCGCAGCTGGTCGGTGAAGTTCCTGAGGAAGAGAGCGTCACTAATGTTACTGCTTGCAAAAGTATGAGCAAAACTAGCCCTTCTAAGAGTACTCAAGAGCAGCGAGTATTAAACTGTTAAAATTATTCCATCTTACACCCTGAAGATTATTAATGTAGCTTAATTTTCTTTTAAACGGGACCTATTATGCAAATATCACTTTCATAAAGAGTTTAAACACAGTTGTGTGATAACAGTGTGTGAATATAATCAGCCTTTAATTGTAAAAGGTATTTATTTGGTTTGTTTATAATCACACTTGATAAAAACAGTCTGCTGAAACACTTTGATTGACATTCTCTCTTTGTACGTGTCATCAGAGGGGAAAAGCCCCGCCCATTAGTGACTACCTTTCCCTCATTAGAATAAACTTCCCTGATTGAGAAGCAAGCGGCAACCTCCCGGCTCTCCCTCGGGAAGCCAATACGGAAGTAACTGAAACTGCAATTCATCAAAATTCCGCTAGTCCTGGCTCCATAATAGAGCAAATTGCAATTGAGCCCACTGTTAGAATGGCCAACTTTACAGCAGAAAAAAAGGTGTTTACAGCCTGGTACAAAGAACGATTTTGGTTCATATAGCTATTATTACCCTCCATGACAACTGTGAGGGGGGTGATTTTTTTATAACTTATCCATTTCCTTTATATTAGGTTAAATAAAGTTTGCATAATTAAGGGCGTGGTCACTTGAGTGACAGCTAGGTCTCGCTGGTCGCCGTCACTTCACCTCAGCTGAATCCAGCAGATTAGCCACTGATCTCGGCATATTCATCGTATTTTTGTTTTGTTTTATGTGGCTTTACACAGTCAGCTGCCTTTTGGACTTATTTCTTACAATTATCAGATGATATGGGATGCTGTGTGCATTTAATTGTGCCACAAACCATTCACGTGGCCTCGTTTCCCATGTGAGTAAAGTTATACTTGTATACCATCTCTATAAGTGTATTTGTTTTATTTGAGATCATTTATCATTAATATTTTTCTTTAGACCCATAAAGCACTCCAGAATGTGACAGATTGATTAGCTGTAGGCTCTAGAACAGTCATCTGAAGCGTTATCATACAGTGTTATGCCTGGAGTTCATCAATACTCTTGCATTTACTAACACAGACTATATTTGAAGTGTTTGGAAGTAATTCGCGTTTTCCTCCTGTAGAAAAACGTCATAAGAGCAATGTTTAGTGGCTCAATGTATTACTACAGTGTTTTTAAAAGTCTAAACACTTTATTGATATAGTGTACAGCCAAGCACATGTGGTCAGAACTTAAACGAGTCGCAGGTAATAGAGTATCAAGCGTTTCTCCCAAAGTAAAGTCTGTCTGCTAGGTCTAAGCAAAGTGCCAGCAGGTGTCTGTAGCTCCGCTCACTCTCCGCCTCTTTGCCCTTGTTTGGTATCCCGCCGTGGGTGCGATGACGCGCGAACAAAATGGCGACGGTTGGCCGCGCCTACTTGTAGCTTCTTTTGCAGTGTTCAGAAACCTATGGGTGACGTCATGGATACTCCGTCCATATATTTTACAGTCTATGGTGAGAAGCAGCAGACTGATATTAGAGTTTTGAATTTGATATGCTGATGGAAAGGCCTCTTTTAAAAAAGAAGGCCGGGGGCACTATATCATGTGATTTGAGCAACATGGGGTGGAAAGTGACGTCAAACGGTCAAAAAAATTATGCTTAATATCTCAGACCCTAAACTAGCACAATTGCAGCTCAAATCAACACAAACATAGAACAAACGAATGGCATAGTTTTGGGGTTTATGTATTTTTATGGGGTACCAACTTCACAGAGATGTTTTCTGTCGATGGGGGAAATTCCATTTATAAAAGTACATGTGGACATGGACTTAAATACTGTATTTTTGCCTGTGTTATTCAGTATTGTGTGTGAGTTTTCCTTACTTGAGCACCTCTTCCCGACACTGTTTCTGCGGGGCGAAGCAAGCGATGGCCCAAACCTTGATCTCAATGCCGTTGTAGAACTGTTTTCCCCTCATGTCCCACACACCCTGGTTTGGAGTCGCGATGGCACGATTCTGTTCACAGAATCAGGGAAAGGGAGAGAATTTAGTGAGAGAAATTAAAGAGAGAATTCAGCAACCTCACACTGAAGGTGATGATGATGATGATGATGCACCGCTGTGTTTAAGCTGCATGTCAACATTTTTGCATTTGCCAGATGCTTCAAGGAAAACTGCAGAAGTTTAAGAACTTTTCTTGGAAAAAAAAAGAAGCGTTGGCATGGTGGCTCAGTGGTTAGCACTGTTGCCTCAAAGCAAGAAGGTTGCTGGTTCAAGTCCCGGCTGGGCCAGTTGGCATTTCTGTGTGGAGTTTGCATGTTCTCTCCGTGTTGGCATGTTCAACCCCCCCAGTCCAAACACATACGCGACCCATAAAACCAAAAAAATGACCCTTTTTAATGCGTAATAGGGGCTCTTTAAGCTTTTAAATGTCACTTAAAGCTGAATACTAAAAATATCTAGTCAAATATTATTTACTCTCATCACGATGAAGATAAAATAAATCAGTTATTAGAAATGAGTTATTAAAACTATTATGATAAGAAATGTCCTGAATAATTCAGAGGGGCTAATAATTCTGACTTCAAATAGTTCTTACCCGACCGCCGTACTGCAGGATTGGGGCAGGAAGGACTCTGCCGGTCACCTCCGTCATGTCGTCCTTCACCTTGATCCCAAACTCTTGAATGTAGGGATCCAGATTAAAGTTAGCGTTCTTCATCTGAGAGGGAAAAAAGAAATGCAAATGACTGAATAAACTACATTTTGCTTTTATTTGCAAAATGTTAAGTAGACGCAATATTTGTTTTGGATTCTCTCCAGAACAAACCACTGTTATACAATGACTTGCCTAACTACACTAACTTTACCCTAATTAATCTTGTTAAGTCTTTAAATGTCACTTAAAGCTGAAAACTAGTGTCTTGAAAAATATCTAGTCAAATATTATTTACTGTCAATCAGATATCAGTTATTAGAGATGAGTTATTAAAACTATTATGTTTAGAAATGTGCTGAAAAAAAAATCTGCATAAAATATTCAGGGGGGCTAATAACTGTATACTTCAACTGTATATAACTGTATATATTTATAAGCTGTATATATATATATATATATATATATATATATATATATATATATATATATATATATATATATATATATATATATATATATATATATATATTTATAATATGTATATATATCCAGCGTGCATACTAGAGGTTAGCACTCACCAGTCTGCTGATCTCCTCCTGTCGGTCTGGTGCTGAGCGCGCCGTGGCTTTGATCATGGTGGACGTCTGATTATCTGTCAGTTTCTTGATGCACCGCTGCCCTGCTACAATATTGCAAACCTACCAGGAAGCACATATAAAACTCAATTCATCATTTCAAACATTCACAATCACGATACAATTCATCTCGTGTGTGTACACATGCCTTTGTGTGTATGTGTATATTTGTATAGTTGTGTACATGTGTGTATGTGTGTATGTGTGTATATATATATATATATATATATATATATATATGTATATTTGTTTATATCTGCCTGTATGTGTATAGTTGTGTATATGTGTGTTAATGTGTACTTTATAGATGTGTGTGTGTATGAGTGTATGAGTATATGTGTGTATATGTGCATATGTGTGTGTGTATGTATGTATGTATGTATATATATATATATATATATATATATATATATATATATATATATATATATATATATATATATATATATATACATATACACACATACACACACACACACACATACATACACACATGTGTTTGTGTGTATATTTGTGTATACGCATGCGTGTGTACGTGTGTGTTTGTGTGAGTATGTGTATATGTGTGTGTTTGTGTGTATATGTGCGTGTATGTGTATAGTTGTGTATATGTACGCGTTTGTGCACGAGTGTGTTTGTGTGTTAATATGTACTTTATAGATGTGTGTGTGTGTGTACGTGTGTGTTTACGTGTATGTGTATATATGTGTGTATGTGCAGTGTTTCCCCTAGGCTTCCTTTTTTTGGGGTGGGGGGGGGGGGGGGGGGTACTTGACCTTTACTTAAGCATACTTCTTTTTCCTAAGGGTGCATTTACTGACTTACCATGATCAGTCTTGTACAGCCAGGGGGAGTATTGCCACTCTGACAGCCAAGTTGGGTCAAAGCTAGGGATGCTCTGATCAGGATTTTTGCAGCTGATATAGAGTACCGATTCCTTGTCATAGTGATCGGCTGATACGGAGTACTGATTCTAATGCTAAACTTTATAATGCATTGAGCACATTTTCCCTAGTCATAGTGATCGGCTGATACTGAGTACTGATTCTAATGCTAAACTTTATAATGCATTGAGCACATTTTCCCTCTAAGTATGAACCTTAAGAGAAGATCTTGCCTTACCTAGGAGAATAAACGAAGGATGCTGCATATAATCCCTTAAACATGTCTCTTATCCCCATTTAGGTGTGAACGTGTCATGGCCAGAAACAGCTTTACAGAAAATAATTCATCCATTCATTTTACTTCAGCTTAGTCCCTTATTTATCAGGGGGTCGCCACAGCGGAATGAACCGCCACAGGAAATAATATAACACAGATATGAAAATTGTTAAGAAGAATTCAACATGTCTCAATCAACAACAAGTTTGGAGCGCATGTTTGATGCATAAGTCAAATTTAACGTAGTCTCATTCCCGTACAGCTTAGAGTGGCTGTGTAGAACTCCACCGTGCGCGATTCAGAGAGCAGAAATTTGTAATCGTGCGACCGTGTAGAGACAGAAATCACATGCCGTTGTATAAATAAGATATTACATACGGCTATTTAGCTTGTGTATTAAAAGAAGTTGTGATCTGGTGCTATATATAAAATACAATTAACTTGACTTCAAGGGGGCGGGGAAAGCCATTGGGGGGGGAGGGCGCACCCCTAATGTAATGGTGGGGGAAACACTGATGTGTATACGTGTGTGTGTGTGTGTGTGTGTGTGTGTGTGTGTGTGTGTGTATTTGTGTGTTTGTATATGTGTGCGTGTGTGTGTGTGCATGTGCATGTATATATATGTATATGTATGCATGTGTACGTGAGTGTATATTTGTTTATATGTAGGCGTGTGTGTACACACGTGTGTGTGTGTATGTGTCTGTATATATGTGTGTATATGCGTTTGTATATGTGTGTGTATATTTTCGTATATGTAATAGGGTGTATATATGCGTGTGTGTATCTGTATATGTGTGTGGATGTGTGTAAATATATACGTGTGTGTGTTTGTTTGTGTTTGTATATGTGTGTGTATATTTTCATATATGTATGGGTCTGTATATGTTTTTGTTTGTCTCTGTATGTGTGTGTATATGTGTGTGCACATGTATGTGTTTATATAGGTGTCTGTATATGTGTGTATGACAGACTCACCTCCAGAGGCAGGTATGTGTGTTTCTGCTCCTGTCCCACCTGTAGACAGGGCAGGTGAGGGTACTTGAGCTGCAGGTTGTACTTCTGCTTGAAATATTGAGCTACTGTGCATTCTACCGTCTGTCCGCTCTCCAGCTGTAGAGGAAACCTGGAGGACGCCATTCACAACATCTTTATTTACTCATCTTACTTCAGTCTGCATGCATCATGATTACACCAAGGTAAGCTTGCACCGACTTCTGGACCACTTTGCTGATGTTGTGGAGTAAAACTGATAATCAATTCCTTCAGGATTTTGAATATTTGTGGCATTTTATTACTGCTTTTTTGACTGCTTAAGGCATTATTTGCTTCAATTCTCGTGTTTTGCTATGAAAATACACAAAAATCATGTAAAATAAAATAAAAAATTAAACCATTGGTGCAAAAAAAACATAAGTTCCTTCAGAATTGTGCAGAGACATTCATTCAATCATTCATTTTATTTTCGGCTTAGTCCCTTCATTAATCTGGGGTCACCACAGCGGAATGAACCGCCAACTTATCCAACATATGTTTTACGCAGTGGATGCCCTTCCAGCTTCCATCACTGGGAAACACACATACACTATGGACAATTTAGTTTACCCAATTCTTGTGCAGAGACATTTTGTGTATATTTATGCCATAATATTACTGCTTTTTGTTACAGCTTACGGCATTATTTTTGCTTCAATTCTTGTTGAATAATAATAGTTTAATGAATTTTTGATGACAGTGCATATATTAGGCATAGTAACATGTGCATAAATATAAAAAATTGTGTAAAGTGCTTTGAGTCTATGGAAAAGCGTTATATAAATGTAAGGAATTATTATTATTATTTATGTTACAGCCTTATTTCAAAATCGATTGAATTTATTGATTTCCTCAACATTCTACACACAATCCCCCATAATGACAATGTGAAAAAAAGTGTTTTTGAAATTGTTGCAAATTTATAAAAAATAAAAAAGCTGAAAAATCACATGTACATCAGTATTCACAGCCTTTGCTTAATTGTTGATGCACCTTTGGCAGCAATTACAGCCTCAAGTCTTTTTGAATATGATGCCACAAGCTTGGCACACCTGTCTTTAGGGATTTTTGCCAATTCCTCTTTGCAGTACCTCTCAAGATCTATCCGGTTGGATGGGAAGCGACGGTGTACAGCCCTTTTCAGATCTCTCCAGAGATGTTCAATTGGATTTAGGTCTGGGCTCTGGCTGGGCCACTCAAGAACCTTCACCGAGTTGTTGTGAAGCCACTCCATTGATATTTTGGCAGTGGGCTTTGGGTCATTGTCCTGCTGGAAGATGAACCGTCACCCCAGTCTGAGGTCAAGAGCACTCTAAAGCAGGTCTTCATTCAGGATGTCTCTGTACGTTGCTGCACTCATCTTTCCCTCTATCCTGACTAGTCTTCCAGTTCCTGCAGTGAAAAACATCCGCAAAACATACCAAAGAGTTCAATTTTAGTCTCATCAGACCAGAGAGTTTAGTTTCTTCTGGTCTGAGAGTCCTTCAGATGCCTTTTGGCAAATTCCAGGCGGGGAGTGTCTTCTGTCTGGCCACTCTACCATACAGGCCTGATTGGTGGATTGCTGCACAGATGGTTGTTCTTTTGTAAGGTTCTCCTCTCTCTACAGAAGAACGCTGGAGCTCAGACAAAGTGAGCATCGGATTATTGATCACCGGTCAGCTCTAGGAAGAGTCCTGGTGGTTCCAAACATCTTCCACTTGCGGATGATGGAGGCCACTGTGCTCATTGGAACTTCCAGAGCAGCAGAAATTTTCTGTAACCTTCCCCAGCATTGTGCCTCGAGACAATCCTGTCTCGGAGGTCCACAGACAATTCCTTTGTCCTCTTGCTTGGTTTGTGCTTTGACAAGCACTGTCAACCCATAGACAGGTGTATGCCTTTTCATAACATGTCCAATCAACTGAATTGACAACAGGTGAACTCCAATGAAGCTGCTGAAACATCTCAGAAATGATCAGTGGAAACAGAATGTACCTGAGCTCAATTTAGAGCTTCACGCCAAAGGCTGTGAATACTGATGTACATGTGATTTTTCAGCTTTTTTATTTTTGATAAATTTGCAACAGTTTTAAAAACTCTTTTTTCACATTGTCATTATGGGGGATTGTGCGTAGAATGTTGAGGAAATACATGAATTTCATCCATTTTGGAATAAGGCTCTAACATAAAGAAATGTGGAAAAAATGAAGCGCTATCAATACTTTCCGGATGCTCTGTATTAGACATATTACACACTAAGTCACTACTTTTGGTCAGTCATATTGTCCATCAAATGCAATTTTGAGTGAATGGTCTTCTAAAAGTATAGTGCATCACTATGTGTAATATCAGAGCTTGACTTTGGATTTATTACTAATTTAAACACTATAAAAATGGGAAATGTCATGAAATAAACCATTATACTGACGTTTGGTGACTAGCAGGACGCCGTGTGACGTTACAGACCCGGTACTTCCTTTTCATTTGACCACAGTGCGTAACCTCCACCTTCAGACCTGAAACCAGAACAAGACATAAAAAAATGACATGTTAAGTAGAGCTATGAATCTAATGCTGTTTTCTAAGCTCTTTAAAGCCACTACAATTACAAAAATCAATTATTTTCATTAGAAAACAATAAATCTGCAAGTGTCTGGTTTTATTCTACCGTGTCTGTTAACAGTGTCTACTGTTTTTGTCATGCTGCTCTTGATCTCGCAGCACCATTCTAGCATTTTAACAGCATTAAAGAAACACTCCACTTTTTCTGGAAATAGGCTCATAGAAAAGAGTCAAACAGTTGAGTTTTATAGTTTCTGAATCCATTCAGCCGGTGTCCAGGTCTAATTGGATTACTTTTAGCTTAGCTTAGATCATTGAATTGGATTAGACCATTAGCATCTCGCTCAAAAATGATCAGAGAGTTTAGCATTTTTTTATTGAAAGGTACATGGTGTAGTATGACTGACAGAAAATGAAAAGTTAAAATGTGAGTTTCATGGTACGGCAGCAAAGTTCCTTGATTATTACGCCAGAATGAGAGAATAGTTGCTAGTCATATCAGCGGGGAAGATAGCAAGTTTTTATGATGTATTATGTTTATATATATATGTGTGTGTGTGTGTGTATACGTGTGTTTGTGTGTTTATGTGTGTGTGTGTATATATATATGTGTGTGTGTATGAATATTTATGTGTGTGTATACGTTTGTGTGTGTTTGTATGTGTGCGTGTGTTTGTGCATGTGTATACGTGTGTGTATATTTGAGTATATGTATGCGTATGTATATTTGTGTATATGTATGCGTGTGTATAGGTTAATGTACATTTGTGTGTGTTTGTTTGTGTATATATGTGTGTGGATGTGCGAGTACATGTGTGTATGCGTGTGTATATGTGTGAGTGTATACGTGTGTGTATGTATGTGTATATACGCGTGTGTGCGCATGTGTATATTTGAGTGTGTTCGTATGTGTGTGTGTTTATATATGTGTCTGTATACGTGTGTATACGTGTCTGCATATGTGTGTGTGTATATGTGTGCATGCGTGCGCGCGTGTGTGTGTGTGTGTATGTATATTACATAACATAGCAAAGTTTGATGATGTATAATCGACTATTTTTCTTAATACACGAGGAAGAGTTGATCTTTAATGGGAAAATCATCACAATTTTACATTTTTTGAATGAGATGCTAATGGTCTAATCTGATTCAATGATCTATGCTAAGCTAAGCTAAAAGTGACCTGACGACAGTCTGAATGGATTCAGAAATTATAAAATTCAACTGTTTAACTGTAAGAGAGATGAGTTCTATGCTAAGCTAAAAGCGTTAAGTTGTAAAATGAGCCTATTAATATTGATTTTCATGTGACGTCACACTAATAGGGGAATGCCCCCCCTGGCAGGACAAACATTAATATCTCCTGCTGACCGCAAAGTCATGGGCTGAATAATTTATCTTTTTAAGCCCCAAAAAAACTGATAATTGTTGTGCAATAATATATAGCGTTACTAACCGACAAAAGATACGCCTGGGCTGTGCTTCTGCAGAATTCCTTCAGAGAAAGAACAGCCAGAAAGGAGACATTTATGGATTTGTGCCTAAAGGTAGCATCAATGACCCATAACAATCTGTGGTACATGTAACTGTCAGTACGTTTGTATACTTTTTATACAGTTTCTATGCTAATTGACAGGTTAAGTGCAATTAAAGTACAACCCCAAATCAGAAAAAGTTGGGACAGTATGAAAAAATGCAAATAAAAAAAGGAAGGTACGGATTTCTAAATTTACTTTGAGTTGTATTTTATTGCAGACAATGCAACAAACATTAATTATATTATAAAATAAATACGCACTGCATTTTTGGTTCTTGCAACCCATTTAAAAAAAAAAAGTTGGAACAGTAAAGCACTTTGTAATGTCGCCATTCCTTTTCACAACACTTAAAAGACGTTTAGGGACTGAAGACACCAAGTGATAAAGTGTTTCAGGTGTAATTGTGTCCCATTCATCCTGCAAACAAGTCTTAAGGTGGGCAACAGTATAGGGTCTTTGTGGTCACATTTTGCGCTTCAAAATGCGTCACACATTCTCTATTGGAGACAGGTCAGGACTGCAGGCAGGCCAGTCAAGTACCTGTATCCTCTTCCTCCTCAACCAGGACTTTGTAACGTGTCCAGAATGTGGTTTTGCATTCTCTTGTTGAAATATGCATGGGTTTCATTGAAAAGAAGCAAGCATATTGTGCTACAAAATCTCTCTGTACTTTTCAGCATTAATGGTGAATCACAGGAGTGCAGGTTACTTGACCATGACAGGCCCTGGCTTTTGGACTTGTTGCTGGTAACAGTCTGGATGATCCTTTTCTTACAGGACGCGGTCTCCCAAGTTAGTTCTTCGAAGGTAACTTGGCAAGACCGGTCTCCACAACAACGGAAGTCTGTTCTTAGTGTACCTGGTATTGAGAAACAGCCACTATCAAATGGATTTACTTTCACCAGCCAGATACTGTCTTCACAGCTGATCGGTAAATGTACCTTGTGTGGACGCTACTGTGCTACTTGCTTAAAATAATGGCTTTACTACAAAAAAACTATTTGATTTAGAAGGTAGTGTAGTGTAGTGACTACTTTAGAAATGTAGTTAAGCTAGTAGCGTAATTACTTGTAGCCATGACAGACCCTGGCTTTTGGACTTGTTGCTGGTAACAGTCTGGATGATCGTTTTCTTCTTTGGTGCACACAGCGTCCATTTCTCCCAAAAAATAAACTGAAATACTGATTCATCTGATTACAGTACACGTTTCCATTGTTTATTGGACCACCCCAGATGCCTCCAAGCTCAGAGAAGTCGATGGCGCTTCTGGACACTGTTAACATAGGGCTTCCTTTTGGCACAGTACAGTTTTAACTGGCATTTGTGGATGTAACTATGTGTTGTCATCCTTGACAAAGGTTTGCCACAGTAGTCCTGAGCCCATGTGGTGATATCTCTTATAGATGAATGAGGATTCTTGATGCAGTGCTGCTTGAGGGGTCGGAGATCACGGTTGTTCAGTTTAGGCTTGTGACTTTGTCCTTTACGGACTAATATTTCTTCTGATTCCTTAAATATTTTAATGATGTTCTGCACTGAAGCTGAAATATCCAAATGTCTTCCTGTCTTTCTTTGAGGAACATTGTTTTTAAACATTTCAATAATTATCTCTCGTATTTGTTGGCAAACTTCCGATCCTCGGCCCATCTTTGCTCCTAATGGACTAGACCTTTCTTGGATGCTGCTTTTCTACCAAATCATAATAACAATCACCTGTTGACGTCACCTGTTTCAAATCACATCATTGTTTAACCAATTCACCTGATTACTAGCTCTAAACTGCTCCTGTCCCAACTTTTTCTGTAATGTGTTGCAGGTCTGAATGACAGGAAACTTTTATATTTACAAATGACATGAAGTTGAGTAGACAAAACATGACATATTTTGTGTTCATATTGTCTGCAATGAAACAAGTAAAAGTAAATTTGGAAATCACTACTTTACTTTTTATTTGTGGTCTCCATACTGCCCCAACTTTTCTGATTTGGGGTTGTATAAACTGAAATGCAAAGACAAAGTATAAATAGCAGAAGTGAAGGAGTAGATTTTCCCTACCAGCAATTATTAAGCAAAATTAAGCAAAAACAAAGACACCAAAAATAAATGCAGACACTTACAAGCTATAATGCAGTCACTAATGACTAAATCGCTGAGGAATATCCACAAGATAGAGGTAAACGTCGCCAAATTGGAGCTCTGACAGGGAGATGAAGGATTTAAATGACTGAAAAACAGATGCAGGTGCAGTATATGGATCGCAAGTGCCCACTATTTACAGTGTGTGATCATATCTCTGTTTTATTCTGTTGATATGTGATCCAAATATTCATAATAATAATTCCTTACATTTATATAGCACTTTTCTGGACATTTTACACATTTAGAGGGGAATCTCCTCATCCACCACCAGTGAATTATCCACCTGTATGACAAGACGGCAGCCATATTGCGCCAGACCGCACACCAGCTGATTGGTGGAGAGGAGACGGTGATGAAGCTAATTATCATATGGGGATGGTCAGGAGGCCATGATGGACAGAAGCCAGTGGGTTAATTTGGCCAGGATGTCTGAGTTACACCCCTATCGTTTTTCGAAGGACATCCTGGGATTTTTAACGACCAAAGATAGCCAGAACCTCAGTTTAACGTCTCATCCAAAAGACGGCGCTCACGAGGCAGTATAGAGTCCCTTTCACTATACTGGGGCGTTAGGACCCACGCAGGTTGAGCGCCCCCTGCTGGCCTCACTAACACCACTTCCAATTGCAACCTAGTTTTCCCATGTGGTCTCCCATCCAGGTACTGACCGGGTGCAGCCCTGCTTAGCTTCAGTGGGTGACCATGTGAGCATTGAAGCTTACATGGATATCTTGAAACTGATTGTGCTGAATTTCTATGGAGAGCCTAGTGTAGCTGCCATTATGGCCCAGTCGGGTCTCCACACTGGTCACATGACTGAAAACTATCAATTGTGGAGCTGTAAAATGAGCCTACTGCCTCCTAAAAGTGGAGTGTTCCTTTAAGTACATAAACAGCACGGCACTTTCAGCCACAACAGGGTAGTAATTACAGTGTTTAGAATAAGACTAGCATGAAAGGTCTGATCCACAATAGTTCCTCTAGGAAAGCATCAGAAATCTGGAGTGTCATGCAGGGTTACATTTTTAAATCAATGACTGTATAAAAGAATGACATCAAGATGACTCATCCAATCAAGACTAAACCATGAGCGGACACGGAGATCATCCACTGACATCATCTCTTAACAAATGAACGGTCAGCAGCACTTTACAATGTGCAGTTACTGCCAGCACATTACTAGGCTGTTGTAAAGGTGCTCTCAATGGTGGTTGCTAGGGAAATTTGTTTAATGATATGTTGCTAGGCAGTTTGAAAGTGTTTTCAGATTAGTTTCTTAGATTAGATTAGATTAAACTTTATTGTCATTACACATGTACAAGGTAACGAAATGCGGTAGTGGTGGTTGCTAGGGAATTTTGTTTAATTGTCAGTATGTTGCTATGCAGTTGCTAAGGTGTTCTTAGTGGTGGTTGCTAGGGAATTTAGTTTGATTGTCAGTATGTTGCTAGGCAGTTGCTAAGGTGTTCTTAGTTGTGGTTGATAGGGAATTTTGTTTAATTGTCAGTATGTTGCTAGGCAGTTGCAAAGGTGCTCTCAGTGGTTGTTGCTAGGGAATTTTGTTAATTAGTCAGTATGCTGCTCGGTTCTTGCTAAGGTGCTCGCTAGGGAATTTATAGTTGTCAGTATGTTGCTAGGTTGTTGCTAAGGTGTGCTCAGTGGTGGTTGCTAGGGAATTTTGTTAGGTTGTCAGTATGTTACTATGCTGTTGCTAAGGTGTGCTCAGTGGTGGTTGCTAGGGAATTTTTAGCTGTCAGTATGTTGCTAGGTTGTTGCTAAGGTGTGCTCAGTGGTGGTTGCTAGGGAATTTTTAGTTGTCAGTATGTTGCTAGGTTGTTAGTAAGGTGTGCTCAGTGGTGGTTGCTAGGGAATTTTTAGTTGTCAGTATGTTGCTAGGTTGTTGCTAAGGTTTTCTCAGTGGTGGTTGCTAAGGAATTTTGTTTATTTGTCAGTATGTTGCTAGGCAGTTACTAAGGTGTTTTTAGTGGTGGTTGCTAGGAAATTTTGCTTAATTGTCAGTATGTGGCTAGGCAGTTGCTAAGGTGTTCTCAGTGGTTGTTGCTAGGGAATTTTGTTTAATTGTCAATATGTTGCTAGGCAGTTGCTAAGGTGTTCTTAGTGGTGGTTGCTAGGGAATTTTGTTTAACTGTCAGTATGTTGCTGGACAGTTGCTAAGGTGTTCTTAGTAGTGGTTGCTAGGGAATTTTGTTTAAGTGTCAGTATGTTGCTAGACAGTTGGTAAGGTGTTCGTAATGGTGGTTGCTAGGGAATTTTGCTAAAATGGCAGTATGTTGCTAGACTGTTGTTAAGGTGTTTTTAGTGGTGGTTGCAAATTTGCTAGGGTGTTGCCAGGCAGCTGCTAAGGCCTTTTAGGAGAATATTAGTATGCTAAGGTGCCAAGATGCTAATATTGTTAAAGTGTTGCCAGGCAGATGTGAAGGTGTTCTTGGTGGAGGTTACCAAGAAATTTTGTTTAATTGTCAGCATGTTGCTAGGCATTTGCTAAGGTGTTCTTAGTAGGGGTTGCTAGGGAATTTTGTTTAAGTGTCAGTATGTTGCTAGACAGTTGTTAAGGTGTTCTTAATGGTGGTTGCTAGGGAATTTTGCTTAAATGGCAATATGTTGCTAGACTGTTGTTAAGGTGTTTTTAGTGGTGGTTGCAAATTTGCTAGGGTGTTGCCAGGCAGCTGCTAAGGCATTTTGGGAGAATATTAGTATGCTAAGGTGCTAAGTTGCTAATATTGTTAAAGTGTTGCCAGGCAGATGCGAAGGTGTTCTTGGTGGAGGTTACCAAGAATTTTTTTAATTGTCAGCATGTTGCTAGGCAGTTGCTAAGGTGTTCTTAATGGTGGTTGCTATGGAATATTGTTTAACTGTCAGTATGTTGCTAGACAGTTGCTAAGGTGTTCTTAGTAGTGGTTGCTAGGGAATTTTGTTTAAGTGTCAGTATGTTGCTAGACAGTTGTTAAGGTGTTCTTAATGATGGTTGCTAGGGAATTTTGCTTAAATGGCAGTATGTTGCTAGACTGTTGTTAAGGTGTTTTTAGTGGTGGTTGCAATTTTGCTAGGGTGTTGCCAGGCAGCTGCTAAGGCATTTTGGGAAAATATTAGTATGCTAAGGTGCTAAGATGCTAATATTGTTAAAATGTTGCCAGGCAGATGTGAAGGTGTTCTCAGTGGTGGTTATCATGTTTTAAGGTATAGCTAGGCAGTTGCAAAGGTATTCAGGGATGGTTGCCATCTTGCTAGGGTGTTGCGGGCAGTTGTTAAGTTATCTTGGTATGAGGTTGCTAAGAGGTTTTTTAGGATGGTTGCCACAGTATTTAGGTTGATTATTTGCATGTTGCTATGGTTTTCTTAGTGGTGGTTGCCGCATTGTTAAGGTGTTGCTAGGCAGTTGCAAGGGTATTTCAGTGGTGGTTGTTACATTGTTAAGGTGTTGCTAGGCAGTTGATGGGGTATTTCAATGTTGGTTACAGTGTTGCAAGGGTGTTGGTGGGCAGTTGCGAAGGTATTTCAGTGGTGATTGCCACATTGTTGAGGTATTGCTAGGCAGTTACTAAGGTACTTCAGTGGTGGTTTCTGTGTTGCTTGGTGTGGCTGGGCAGTTGCTAAGTAATCTTGGTATAAATGTGTGTTTGTTGCTAAGAAGTTCTCAGGGTTGTTGTCACAGTAATTTGGTTGATTGTTTGAATGTTACTAGGCAGTTGCTAAGGTGTTTTCATTGATGGATGCAAGGTTCCTAGGGTGTTGCTAGGCAGTTGCTAAGGTGTTCTTAGTGGTAGATGCCACACTGTTAAGGTGTTGCTTGGCAGTTGCTAAGGTATTTCAGTGTTGCAAGGGTGTTGCTGGGCAGTTGTTAAATTATCTTGGAATGAATGTATGCATGTTGCTAAGAGGTTCTCAGGGTGGTTGCCACAGTATTTTGATTAATTGTTTGCATGTTGATAAGGTGTTCTCACGCCCCATTCACACGGGGCTTCGGCGTCAACTCTTGACCGAGGGCATGTCTGAAGTTGGGGCTGACGCGATTGTCATAGCAGCGTCACCCAATGAAATTAGTCAGCAATAGGCCACTGCCTGAGCTGGTATATATGCATACAGCGATCTGATCTCTGTCGGCGCTTGAAAAGTTGAGTAAGTCCCAACTTCTGCAGCAAGCAACGCCTCTGAAGCGGCGCCAACGGATCCACAATGCAGTTTGGCAATGCCTGACGTCACCCATTCAAAGTGAATGGGAAGCGTTGAAGCTGACGCCTCGTGTGAATTGTGTCAGTGGTGGACGAAAGATTCCTAGAGTATTGCTCGGCAGTTGTTAAGGTGTTCCAAATCATGGTTGCTGGAACATTTAGTGTCATTGTTAATATGTTGATGTGCAGTTGCTGAGTTTCTTCTGAATGGAGCAGAAGAGAAACCCACCTTTGATCTCCTTGGTGAACCGGACCCGTTGTGAGTCAGTTAGTGTCTTGGGCTGCTCATCAATGTTACGGATGTCCAGAACTTCACACATGAACTCAATGACAGGCTGAGCTTTATAAAAGGCTGTTGCAGATACTGAGAAGAACACAGATGGAGAGGTTTAATGCATATATCCAGTATATGGACATTTCTTGACATCAGTGAGAAACTGAGAATAAAGTGCTGATGTCATACCATCAATGTTGAGCATCATCTTCCACATGGCGGGTCGAACGGACTGATGGAAGCCAAACCATACCTCTCTGCCACCACCCAGAGGATGGTAGTATCCTTCAGGAGGTGAAAAGAAGGAGCGGCCCACTGGAGTGTACCTGCAGAGAGAAGAGTTAGCAGAGTAAAGCAGAAACATAATATCTTAGAAGAAAATTCAAATTTTAGCTGGACGTTTAAAGGAATGCATGTTTACTAGAGGTCACAATATTGGAGTAAATCAATTTTGATTAGACAGTCAATAGCAAGGGGGTGGGGGGTGGTTGTTGGTGGAACTGGGAGGGTTCGTAGGTTGCTAGCTGACCATCAACCGTTTTCTCAGAAGATTACAAGCTGGCGCCAGCCCGTCACGCCGCTTGTGTACGCAAGCCGCTCACCTCCATAGTAAACAATGAACAAACCCAAACTCTAGAAAAGATACGATATGCAAATGGCCCCTAAAAGGCCGCTGTCATTAGGGAACTCCATCAGTGGATGTTCTTGCACAGACATGGTGGATTCACCTGATTTGTTGACAAATGGGTTATGAATCCATTCCTTGGCAGTTTTCCCCCCAAGCAAAGAAACTTTCCAAAAGACGTGTGTTTCTTACTTATTTTGCAGCTTGTAGGTTAAATTTGGGTGCTCAAGGTACCAAGATGTAACCGAGAGAGTACGGTCATTTTTCAAAATAAAAGATTGTTCAGACTCAGATAATAAATAAAATGGAAATAATTAATGATTTCTTGTGCGGCCCGGTACAACGAGCCGGTATCAGTACTGGTTTAAAGGATATAATATGCACAGTAATTCTCACAGCACCCTCTGGTGGAGTTACAAGAAACGGCAAGTATGAGGAAAAAGTGCCCCAGAAACTTATTTGAGATTGTCAGAAATGTACACTGCGCCCTCTTGTGGATTTGTAAAAAACAAAAACTCCAAGACAACAGTCCAGGGTATATATTTGTCGGTTCTCAAAAATGTAGTCCTGGGCACATATCTCCAATGAGTCTGGGTTTTCAATATAGCATATTTTCCCAGTATCATGCAACCTTAAGGCCGGCTCACACTGTTTGATTTTTTATAATCCTGAACGATTGTAGCATGTCAGACTGCACGAACATGGCTGCCATGTCACGCTGTAAGATCTCAGCCATCATAATGTCAGAATGAACGTCAAAGAAGACGTACCAAACGCTGAAGAAAACTCCCCTGGAGATTGATGTCATCCACCTGTGACACTTTCCCTATCCTGCGTTCTGAAATAATGCCTCGAAGCAAATGTTAACAATCTGTAGCGGCAATTTTTTTGCGTGTCTCAATAATAAAACCAGTAAGAAAAAAAAACTGTTTTGACATTTCCTTGCGGTCATTTGAATTGTCTGCGCTCCTATTGGTTCTTGGATTGACACTCATCACAGCTCTTGTCACACTGCAGGAAAGTGTCTGAAATCTTCTGACACTGCCAGAACTTCATCGGAGGGAAAATCTGATCGTAACGGGCATTAAGTGGCTGTCAGTGAACATGTCAAACCAACAATCAAAGATCACAGATTTTAGTCGAGGATTTCAGGAATCTTTAAGGATTGACAAAATCGTGGCTAAAATCTCACAGTGTGAGCAGGGCTATAATCAAAAGCACTGGGATTTATTTTGTTCCTTGTCAATGGACCCTTTGGACGCGTTTAACAGTCATCGCATCTTATATCCATTTTTAATATTTAGATTTTTTATTTAAACTTGTGAGCATTTACATGTATTGCATCAAATTTCATAAAAGGAATTACCACTCGTCCAAGGTGTTTGTAATGGAGAGTGTATGGGTGCACGACATGTAAATCTTGATAACACCATTGTGGAGTTTTTCTTTTATTATTTCAGCAAATAGGATTGTAAAAAATGATTTGTTGAACTCTCACATTCACTGCGCTCTGAGTTTACCAACTATGCCTGAGAAACGTGAAAATAGTCCATATATCAGCCCAGTAATAACAGGGTTACCTCATGGAGGCCAAGTGTCTCATGGCCACGTCGAGAGCCTGAACGGACTCCAGCGGGACCTGCAGTCGCCCACTGACCAGCGTCTCCTGCAGGAGCCTCCAGGACACTTTCGCCAGCCAGCGGATCGACACCTTAAAGATTCGATCCTTCCCCTCGCCAGGGATCGTCACCTCGAAATCAACCTGCAGCATCCAATCACACACAGGCGATCAGATTACTAGAGAATCATTAGAGAATCACATCACATTCATTACAGAATCATTAGAGAATCACATCACATTCATCACAGAATCATTAGAGAATCACATCACATTCATTACAGAATCATTAGAGAATCACATCACATTCATTACAGAATCATTAGAGCATCACATTCATCATATATGACATTATTTAGGGATGGAAATATACAGAATTATTAGCCCCTCTTGCGTAACTTGATTAATTTTTCTGATATTTCCCAAGTGCTATTTAACAGAGATTTTTTAAACATATTTAAGACATGATACTTTTAATTAACAACTAATTTCTAATAACTAGTTTCTTTTGTGTTTGCCATGATGCAAGATACTATTATTCAACTTAAAGTGACATTTAAAGGCTTAAATAGGTTAATTATTTTAACTAGGCAAATTAGGTTAATTAGGCAAATCATTGTATAACAGTGGTTTGTTCTGTAGACAACACAAATAAGCAGTAATTTATTAAAAGGGCTAATAATATTGACTATAAAAATTCTATATACAAACAACATCACATGAATTGCAATATGATACGGCTGTATATCGACACTGGTGGGAGGCCTGCATTGGCTGAGTGCCTTAGTGTCCCACCAGTGCTGATATACAGCCATATTGCACTGCTACTCGTGTGATATTGCGTATATACAACAGTTTGGACAGCAAAATCGTGTGTATAAAAAAGAAAATCAAACACAGAGTTTCAAAACCCTTTTTGTATTAGGAACTACTTTCTTCCACCGTTAATTCACATCTGCAGCTGACGTCAAAACAGCAGAAATCATTGCTCATTCACCAACGTCACTTTAGAGCTAGCGTTTTAATGATTCTCTAGCATAATGTCTAAAGTGATGACAAAACAGGTGATTTAGCTCACATTTTAAGATTATAAGGCCAAACGGAATAAAATGCCATCAGTCTACAGAGATATCCCAGTATTTCTCTGTTACAATCGGGAGATCGTAATATTACTATGGTATAAATGCAGCACTACAACATTCAAAAGAGAGAGATCGACTTAGACAGTCATTTATCTGTTTAATGATGATTTGATAAGCTGTAGTTTGAAATTATGCTGTTTTTCTCTTAGGGCTTATTATGCATTCTCTGTCGCCATCTTGTGAATGAACATCGTCAACTGTCTTTACTCAAAGAAAGGCTAATGGCCGCCGACGCGCTGTCTCTCAGAAATTATAAAAACTTAAAATAGGCACTTTTCCTATAAATAAACTGTATAGTTGCGATCTAAACAATTACATTCTCCACTAAAAAAGCCTCAAAAGTACATTATGTTGTCCAACAGCGGCAATGTTTGTCAAACTGTAGAGTGTCCTCTGCTTGTCGCTGTATGTGGGCGGAGTAATACACAAGGGCGAAGGGTTAAAAGGCTGGAGGAGTGCTGTTATTTGGAGAATTATATATATATATATATATATATATATATATATATATATATATATATATATATATATATATATATTATTATTATTATTATAATAATATTATTATTATATATTAATATATATATATATATATATATATATATATATATATATATATATATATATATATATATATATATATATATTAATATATATATATATTAATATATATATATATATATATATTAATATATATATATATATATATATATATATATATATATATATATATATATATATATATATATATATATATATATATATATATATATATATATATATATATATATATATTAGAACTATTAGAGTTTTAATATAATTTTTGTTAATATTACATTATATATTATTAAGAAAAACTGCTTTTTTTCCAAGCAACAAAAAAAAGACTTTCTTCATAAGAAAAAATATACTTGTGCAATTGTGAAAAAAAAACGTTACTGGATGAAATCAACACAACATTGCATGTAACTTACTATACAAAAAAAGAGAAATACATAATTTAAAGTATTACCTGTATACTGACAACAATGGCGCAATTATCTGGATAATGTAATGTATTTATTAATGACAATCTAGTTATTTTGTATTTACTTACTCCCAAAGCCATTTATATCAAAGTTGATGTTTAGCGGCAACATATTGGCGTTTCATAACATCTAGTTAGTATGAGGTAGATTGTTAGCCCAACGCTCAACCCCCAACCTGGAGGACCAGGACATTTTAGCATACCCAATTCAGCTTCAGCACGTCTTTGGACAGTAGGGGAAACCGGAGCACCCGGTGGAAACCCAAAGCAAACATGGGGAGAACATGCAAACTCCACACAGAAATGTCAACTGACCCAGCCGGGACTCGAACCAGCGACCTTCTTGCTGTGAGGCGACAGCACTACCCACCGCACCACCATGTCGCCCATTTATATTTATAAAATTATTAAAATAAAGAGGCCACTTATAATACCAGTTACTCTAGGATAAGGATTTAAGTATGGATTTAAAAACATGGCAGACTTTTTGGTTCTGTTATGCAAAAAATAAAGTGAAATATACTGAAAAGTTTCCCAGAAAAAAAAACTAAACTAGTTTAACGACAGCCAAATAAAAACTATTAAAATATATGATGATGTCGGCGCCAGTGGTGTAGTGGTTAGTGCGTCGACACATGCAGTCCGGTGCTCGCGGCGACCAGAGTTCGATTCTGCCTCGCGGTCCTATGCCGATCCTTCCCCTCTCTCTGCTCCCCATGCTTTCCTGTCAATAATCTCTACTGTCCTGTCTAATAAAGGTGAACCCCCCCCCCCCCCCCCATATATACATACATATGCATATATATACATATATATACATGATGATAAAAACAACATCTCAATTTCACTGTGAAGCAGCAAATGTTGATTTCTTAACGTTTTCTAAACATACAAATTAAAATATCGCAGCTTCTTTGTTCTGTAATGCAGAAAATAAAGTGAAACATCCTAAAAGGTTTTACAGAAGAAAAAGAATCAAAACTGTAAATGATTCAAATGTCAGAATCAGAATCAGAAAGAGCTTTCTTGCCAGGTATGTTCACACATACGAGGAATTTGTTTTGGTGACAGAGCTTCTACAGTGCAACAGGATTACAGAGACAGGACAAAAAAACAGATAATAAATATATTTTTAAAAAATGCAGCTGTTATGTGCAAATTGGCATGTAAAGTGTGTTGTTAAATAAGTGTATATGTGTATAAAAATGTATAGCAAGTTACAAATTAATTACAAAAACAAAAGTATTTTCAATGATAAACTGAGCTTCTTTCTGTACCTTTTCGCTTCCTATAGGTAACGCTAAAACAGTATAGATGTTCTTCTTCCCATCATACACTGGCTTTCGGTCACCGAAGAGCTGCGGCTTGAAATGCTGGACCATATATTCAACAACCTCCCTGTGGAGAAACACATTTAAGCACACAACTTATTGATTGTTCTCACTTGAGCCAATATAAGATCATTACTGTGTAATGATGACTGCAAAATAAACAGGATTGGTTAGACTTTTAAATCTCTTTTTTTCTTCAGTAATATTGTGAAATTGTAATTATTTAAAAAAATAACTTTTTTGTATGCATATACACTCACCGGCCACTTTATTAGGTACACCTTACTAATATTTGGTTGGATCCCCTTTTGCCTTCAGAATTGCTTTAATCCTTCTTGGCATAGATTCAACAAGATACTGGAAATATTCCTCAGAGATTTTGCTACATATTGACATGAAAGCATCACACAGTTGCTGCAGATTTGTCGGCTGCACATCCATGATGCGAACCTCCCTTTCCACCACATCCCAAAGGTGCTCTATTGGATTGAGATCTGGTGTCTGTGGAGGCCATTTGAGTACAGTGAACTCATTGTCATGTTCAAGAAACCAGTCTGAGATGATTCGTGCTTTATGATGGTGCGTTATCCTTTCTGGAAGTAGCCATCAGAAGATGAGTACACTGTGGTCATAAAGGGATGGACATGGTCAGCAACAATACTCAGGTAGGCTGTGGCATTGACACGATGCTCAATTGGTACTAACGGACCCAAAGTGTGCCAAGAAAATATCCCCCACACCATTACACCACCACCAGCCTGAACTGTTGATACAAGGCAGGATGGATCCATGCTTTCATGTTGTTGATGCCAAATTCTGACCCGACCATCCGAATGTGGCAGCAGAAATGGAGACTCATCAGACCAGGCAACGTTTCTCCAATCTTCTATTGTCCAGTTTTGGTGAGCCTGTGTGAATTGTAGCCTCAGTTTTCTGTTCTTAGCTGACAGGAGTGGCACCCGGTGTGGTCTTCTGCTGCTGTAGCCCATCCGCCTCAAGGTTGGACGTGTTGTGTGTTCAGAAATTCTCTTCTGCAGACCTCGGTTGTAACAAGTGGTTATTTGAGTTACTGTTGCCTTTCTATCAGCTGGAACAAGTCTGGTCATTCTCCTCTGACCTCTGGCATCAACAAGGCATGTGCGTCCACAGAACTGCCACTCACTGGATATTTCCTCTTTTTCAGACCATTCTCTGTAAACCCTAGAGATGGTTGTGCGTGAAAATCCCAGTAGATCAGCAGTTTCTGAAATACTCAGACCAGCCCTTCTGGCACCAACAACCATGCCACGTTCAAAGTCACTTAAATCCCCTTTCTTACCCATTCTGATGCTTGCTTTGAACTGGAGCAGATCGTCTTGACCATGTCTACATGCCTAAATGCATTGAGCTGCTGCCATGTGATTGGCTGATTAGAAATTTGCGTTAACGAGCAGTTGGACAGGTGTACCTAATAAAGTGGCCGGTAAGTGTATACTGTATTAAAGACAAACAGTTTTATGGTGTGATAACAATCATTTTCTTACATAAAACTAAATTAAGGTAAGAAAAATGTGTAACAAACAAACGGGCCAACCTAAGCATCTGATGACTGTAGAAGAGAAAATGTTTTTTGCATCACATTCAGCTTCAGAAAGCGTGTGTTATATACAAGAGTGTGTTAAACTAATGACGTCACTTTCACACTCATCCTCGTGCTTGTACAAAAGCATCAGGAATAAACCAGGCTCAGGCTGTATTTAACAGAGCGGCAGAAGATTTAGTTGAGCTTTTGATACACTGTAAAATAAATCTTTCCGCATTACATTTTCTAGTTGAATCAAATTAACTTTTCTGATCATCTTGTGGCCTCATATTCAAAAAGACTTGAAGCTGTAATTGCTGCCAAAGGTGCATCAACAAAGTATTGAGCAAAGGCTGTGAATACTGATGTACATGTGATTTTTCAGGTTATTATTTTTAATAAATTTGCAGCAATTTCAAAAAATCTTTTTCACGTTGTCATTGTGGGGGATTGTGTGTAGAATTTTAATAATAATAAAATAAATTAATTTCATCCATTTTGGCATAAGACTAACATAAAAAAATTTGGAAAAAGTGAAGCGCTCTCATTACTTTACGGATGCACTGTACTTTTTAGTTTTAGGACACATACGTTTTCTATGGTTATGTCTTCCATCCACACTATCCTGGTGTTTTCGAGCCCTGAAAACGTTTTTTTTTTTAAACGCTGAAGAGGCCATTTTGGTTTTAAAATGCTGCTGCTCCGTCTCAGTGTGGATGAGGGAAAACAGAGACATCTGAAAATGGAGGCGTGACTGCAGACAGTCTGATTGGGGCTTTTTCCTCAATATTAAGCGCACAAACTTCAGTCTTGCACCCTTTCCTTAAATTCAGACTTCGCAAATTTGATATGAAAAACAAACTCCCGAGGACACGTCGGGTAAAAACAGTGCACTGTATAACGCCATTTACATCACCCTGGTTACGTTGTTTCACTTTCTTAACAATAAAATTAAAACATGATATGGGGAACTGCTTATTTTCAGTCTGATATGAACTTAACAGACACTTGAGGCATCATGTAGCTACATATTTATGACCGTCATCTTCACTGTATGCATATTTATAGCAAAATGGAGCCCATAACATTACTGCCTTCTTTCATTTTCTTCGAAAAATATGAAACCTACCCTCTCTTTTGCTGAATATCAGTTTAATAATCAATTATGGCCATTATTAAAGTATAACATACAATAAGTTTATACATTATAGGAAATAAAGGCAAGCAATCAGTCAACAAGCAGAATCAGTGTACGTGGTTACATTACATATGAACTTATCTTTGCGCTCAGCCAAAACACATTATCTGAGAACAAGTAATATATTCAAAAGACCAAAAAGTCGAGACGAGATTAATTAAATATCATATTTAACAACTATAATGAGATGAAATTCAGCGGAAGATGCTTGATGAACAGTCCGACCAGCACTGCTCTCACCTGGGGAGCTGTGCTCAAAGCACCCGCCGACTGCCTGGAGCTCAGACGTGCGCATACACTGCAGCACATGCCACGGTGTATGTGGTCATGTGATGTGTGTTTTCAGCGGTGTAGTGTGGATGGAGATCTTTTCAGAATCGCTAGGTGAAACGCCAGTGCTGACGTGGATTGTTTTCATTCTAAAACGCCGTTTTCCATCTAAAACGTATTAGTGTAAACGGGGCCTTAGGTTTTCTATCAGTTAATAATTAAATTTTACACTGAGTGTTCGTTTTTAGATTACATTTCTATCTGGCTTCACTTAATATCATGCGATACATATTTACTTATCATCCAACTCCAACTGTTTTATTCTGACATATAACATGACCTTCACTTTCATGTTGTGCATCTGAGCTGAAAGCCTGTGTTTACCTGTTGACCCGTCGAGGGCACTTATCAGGCTTGATGTCCACCTCATAGTGAAACACGTCCATTTTGGGGATCTCCACCTCGAAGTAGTTTGCCAGCAGTTTGATGGGTTTGCCGACGGTGCCCATGCCGGGCCTGCGGGGCGCCTGAAACACCTGCTGCAGGGGCGGAGGGTACGGCCCAACGGGCACTGCACAAACACACACACAGAAGGTTAAATAGAGGAGTTCAGGGGGAGATTCAGGGATTAGGAGACTACAGATATGCTGACAGAACACTGTGTATGTGTGTGTGTGTGTGTGTGTGTGTGTGCGCGCAAATGGGACAAAAGCAGACTAAAGGAACAAAGAAGGAGACTGAATGGAGAAGGGGGTGGAAAGGCAACTGGAGGACAAAAATTAGAAAGTAAGGAGGATGGGGGTTAAAGTGCACTTAAAGGGAAAGTTGCATAAAACAGCATAACTCATTATTCTGATTTAGCTGGAGATGCATCGCCATACTGAAATTAAAGTCTGCAGCAACTTCCGGTTCACAAGGACTTTAAATCAGTGGTCACCAACCTTTTTTAGCCCAAGATGAAAGTCAAGATCTAAAAGGCAGGATTGACCCATCAACAACATAAAGCTATGAATAAATAGATTTCCAGCTTTAATTTAACCCATTAAACAATGTAAAAGCACTTGTGCAACCTGCTTTTAAAAAAATTGTATTGAAGCAACCAAAGAAAAACTGTGAAGATATTTGGTGGGGGTGAAAATTTGCGCAAAAAACCCCCAAAAAGGATTGGTAAAATGATTTGTATCAATAAAAGAGTGGCGTGGCTAAAATAGTGTGACTGAAGCCATTAAAGTGACATCATCAGAGAAAGACCACCGCCGTAAACGCAGAAACAGATGCTCAGACTTTGATTGAAGATTACTAAAACAAACTTTTTTTTCCCAGTGGATGAACTTGCACAGATTAATTGTTCACCAGGGGTCTGTTCTTCGCACGTGGATTACTCAGTTAGCTGGATTTGGTTATTGACGATTTGACATGATCCAGGATAGTTTCGTTCTTCAAAACTCCTAGAGTTGTTGTCAAAGCAACAGGTCTGGTAGCTCAAACCTGCTCGGCAGCAGCAGGTTTATTTCATATCAACAGGATTAGATCAGCTCATTTTAAGCAAAGGTAATACTGAAAGTATGTACCGAATGCTGATATTTTCTTACAGTAGTAACCTATAGATTATATACACTTGGGAAAATAGTAAAATAGTTTAAAAAAGGTTTATATATACTTTTATAATAATTAGTAATATTTAATATTAAATAATTAATACTATTTATGTTTATATGCAGTTGAAGTCAGAATTATTAGCACCCCTCTAGAGTTTTTTTTCTCTTTTAAATGTTTCCCAAATTATGTTTAACAGAGCAAGGAAATTTTCACAGTATGTCTGATAATATTTTTTCTTCTGGAGAAAGTCTTATTTGTTTTATTTCAGCTAGAATAAAAGCAGTTTTTAATTTTTTAACACCATTTTAAGGTCGATATGATTAGCCCCTTTAAGCTACATTTTTTCCAGATACTCTACAGAACAAACCATCATTATACAATAACTTGCCTAATTAACCTAACCTGCCTAGTTAACCTAATTAACCTAGTTAAGCCTTTAAATATCACTTTAAGCTGTATAGAAGAGTCTTGAACAATATCTAGTAAAATATTATTTACTGTCATCATGGCAAAGATAAAAAAAATCAGTTATTAGAGATGAGTTATTAAAACTATCATGTTTAGAAATGTGTTGAAATCTTCTCTCCGTTAAACAGAAATTGGGGGAAAAATTAATTCAGGGGGGCTAATAATTCTGACTTCAACTGTATATATAAGTTTTCAAAATATATCCCAAGGGTCTCAAAGAGAACATTTATTCATATTGACTTTTTAGATATAAACCAGTTTAAAGTACCGACTGAGCTTTATAATTTGTGAATGATAATAGACATGCACAATATTCCATTCACAATATAACACATTTTTTGTATGATTGTTTGTTTGTTTTTTAAAGGAATCACAGTTTATGCAGTCATGCACATATTTTGACAGCTAATATGCAGGTGATTTGATGATTTGCAGAAGTTGCAGACACCTTTACCGATATCCAAATGCTGCAAATTTGATGCAAATTTTTTTAATTTGCTAATTAAGAAGCTTGAATAGGCCTAGGCTACTATAGTAAAGAAACTCCGCTCTGAAATGTAAAATTAAATAAATTCCTTAATACTTTTAACAGATGATAAAGCCTGCAGCTCTCAACAAATGCGTAAAGTTATTGCGTATCATATTTAACAAACCGTTTACTGCTAATTTTATGTAATTTTGCACACATGGAGAATTGAATATTAATCAGATGATGTCATCACGCTGCTGTGCCGTCAGTCAATCGTTACATTGCTGATCATGATTTCGAAGATGGATAGATCTGCACACAACACACGCAGCGATCTCAGATCAGCTCATCCAGACATTTTAATCTGATTCACGAACTTGTTTGAAGAACCAAATTAGCCAGAGATCAGTTATCAAGATTAACAGATCCAGGATCTGCCAAATCATATAGATCATATAAGCGCGGTATGAAGAACGGACGCCTGAAGTCTATTAATGTAAATAAACACTGTAACTTTTTTTCACGCAGACTTAAATGCAGCAAGTTGCACTTTGTTGCTTGACAATCATAACCTATGTGATAGTAATTTAGTAGGAACAGTATTGTTGGATTTTAGCTCTGCTTTTGATGTACTGGATCATAAATTATTGCTTGAAAAATTAAAACGTTATGAATCTACTTCTCAAACTGTGCATTGGTTTAAAAGTTATCTGACTAGTAGGAGGCAATGTGTATTTTATAATGGAAGTTATTCGGAAGTAAAAGAGTTGCGATGTGGTGTGCCTCAAGGAAGTTGTTTAGGGCCATTGTTATTTTCTATTTTTACTAATGATCTTCCTTTGGTTTTAAAGCATGCAAGGGCATTTATGTATGCAGATGATACAACATTATATTTACCAGCGGCATCG
The DNA here is from genome assembly GCF_903798145.1 of Danio aesculapii. NCBI lineage: Eukaryota > Metazoa > Chordata > Actinopteri > Cypriniformes > Danionidae > Danio > Danio aesculapii. The sequence goes on along the minus strand of NC_079450.1, from coordinate 5,086,821 downwards.
ATAGAAAAATGATCAGCTGATTTAGATGAGGAGTTACAATCAGTGATAAAGTGGGTACAGAAAAATAAGATGGTTTTAAATCTGACAAACCCAGAAGTATTGTGCTTGGATCAAACTTTCAATTTAAATGTAAACCACAAATAAATGTGTCTGTAATGAGTGTGCCTATTGAACAGGTAGAGGAAATTGGGCTTCTTGGAGTTCTTCTTGATGGTAGGTTAAAGTGGTCAAAACAGATTGATAAAATGGTATTAGTTATGGGAAGAGGTTTATCAATTATTAAGAGATGTGTAGAATTTTTACCACAGTACTGCATCTCTCAAATTGTGCAGGCAGTTGTTCTTTCTTATCTAGATTGTTGTCCAGTGGTATGCTCGAGTGCATCAAGTAAAGACTTCGATAAATCCCAGTTAGTCCAGAATAGAGCTGCACGACTCATTTTACACTGCAATAGAAGAGTTAATATTATGAAAATGCATAAAACTTTAGGTTGATTATTGGTGGAGGATAGGGGAATTGTTTCTCTGCTGTGTTTTATAAGAAATATTTCTGTGACAAGAGTTCCAAGTGTATTGTACTGTCAGCTTTTGTATAGTAATGCTAGTCATAATTTTAACACCAGGCAGGCATCAAAAGGACATTTTTTGCTTCCCGTTTTAAAAACTAATGCAAAGCAACAGACTGTAATGTGTAGAGGAATGAAAACATGGAATGAATTGCCATCAGACATTACATGCTTTGTAAGTAAAATGAGGTTTAAAAATCGTTAAGGAAATATTTAATGGCACAATATTAAGTGGATTGTTGATCTGGATGTCATGTATGAATTTTGTATTTCAATGTTTTTATTGGTCTTGTTGTTATGTATTAATGCAATTTTGTGTTGTGTTTGATGGGTTTTTTTATTAAGCAAAGTTCAGAATCAGAATCAGAATCAGTTTTATTGCTATCAAATGTGCTTCACACACACAAGGAATTTGTTTTGGCTACAGAAGCTTCCAGTGTACATAAAGTGACAAGTGACAACACAAAATAAATATGAAAAAAAAAGATAAACATTAAACAGATGCGGTTAGTCAAGAAACCTGGATGTTGAGTTGTATGTACAGATTGTTATAAATAAACAGGTTATAAGGTGCTGTGTACAAGTGCGAATGGAAAAGGTATTGCATTGTATATTGATATAAGGTGCTGTGTACAAGTGCATATGAGAAAGTATTGCACATATTTATTGCACAGTAGGGGAATATTTAACTGTTCATAAGGTAGACGGCCTGAGGAAAGAAACTTTTCCTGTGTCTGGCTGTTTTTGTGCTTGGTGCTCTGAAGCGCCGACCACCTTGTTTTACTTTTATTTTCACAACCATATTTATATTATTTACATATATACACTTTTTTTCTGTCCAACAATGTACGTTAAAGGTGCTGTATGTTCAGTTTTTGACTCTTCTAAAGCATAAAAACACCATACTACGTTTGCGGATATTTCCGATACATGCTCAGTGAACATTCTCGTTTATCTGAAAAAAAACCAATGCTGAAGTCAGATATTCTGCTTTGAAAATGTATGTTATGTGCTTGAATGGCTGTCTTTGTTTTGGTCTCTTTAACCTTTGCCATGACTACAGTACATAATATTTGATGACATATTTTTCAAGACACTAGTTTTCAGCTAGTTACATTTAAAGGCTTAACTAGGTTAATTAGGTTAACTAGGCAGGTTAGGGTTATTAGGCAAGTTATTGTATAATGATGGTTTGTTCTGTAGACTATCAAGAAAAAATGTAGCTTAAAGGAGCTAATAATTTTGACACCCACTAGTAAGACACTAGTATTCAGCTAGTTACATTTAAAGGCTTAACTAGGTTAATTAGAGGCAAGTTAGAGTAATTAGAGTAATCTAATTATTTTAGAAAATCAAAAACTGCTTTTATTCTAGCCGAAATAAAACAATTAAGACTTTCTCCAGAAGAAAAAATATTATCAGACATACTGTGAAAATACTGTTGAGCATTAATTGGGAAATATTTGAAAAAGAAATTAAAAATTCACAGGAGGCGAATAATTCTGACTTTAACTGTATTTAATTATATTACTACAAAAAGACAGTGGTCAGCCAACATTAACAATGTGCACAAGTATTGAAATCTCTACAAGTTCTACACAAGTTCATATCTGCTAATTATTTTGAATTGAATCAGAAAATAAATAAAAAACAGATTCCTAGACTAAGTTGTCTTCCAGCTTGATAACTGTTCACTGAAACACAGAGTGACACTGACAGTGACTCCTGCTGTGATGTTGAGTATTTATACTCACAACTCAATCTAAATATTAACATACAACATTCGTGTACAGTTGAGAAAGCAAAAGAAACAGAGCACTTATTTGTCACTTTGCTAGTAATAGAAGACAGATGTCAACGGTTGTGTGGCTTGGCTTCATCTTCAAAAACAAGAACAGAACACAAAGCCAACGAATGAAACAGACTGTGCAGACTGCATTTAAACCAGTACAAGACATTTAGGATATAACATTTCCACCATGTCATTTTTATCATTTTGAAAATTACATTCAGTATTGGAGTTTTATTTACTGTGTATATTTTAACTGGTTTTAATTTCATATTTTATGTTTTCACTTGAAATAAAATGTTCTATTTTTTATATATTTTTTGCATTATCTCTGTTGCATTTTCACCATTTTGTTAGATTTCTTTAAATTGAAATACATCTACACAGTGGTGGAAAGAGTACTGAAAAGTCATACTTAAGTAAAAGTACCATTACTTGCCTAAAAATGTAGTGCAAGTAGAGTAAAAGTATCTGCTGTAAATATTACTCAAAGTATGAGTAAAAAGTAGACCTTTTAAAAGTACTCAAGAGTAGTGAGTAGTGAGTATTACGCTGTAAAAAGTTGATGGATTAACATCTAATTTGTGGATGTGTGTAAACGTAACATTCTGTAGTGCATCTAGTTATTGCCTAGCAGACACACAACGTCATAAGACGTTAATATTCGGTTAGATTTAGGTTGTGACCAAAATTCAATGTCTGGCCAGTGTCTAAGGACAGCGTTATTTTGATGTTCACTAACGACGTCAAATGACGTTGATATTTGGTTGATTTTAGATTGTGTTAGTAAGTGACCAAAATTCAACATCGAGCCAACATCTTAAACCAACGTCATATTGACATCAAATACTGACATTTATTCATCAGGTATGGCAACCCAAATCCAACGTCTGATAGACGTCATATTGGTAACGTCCACACAACTTCAAGCTGTAAAATCATTAGACGTTGATATTTGGTTGATTTTAGGTTGGGTGTTGGACATTGACATCAGCCTGACGTTGAGTTCTTATATAAACCCGATTTTCATTTCCAAACAAAATGCAACGTCTCAATGACATTGAGGTACAACATCAATCTGACGTCATGTTGACGTCTTGTGCCTGCTGGGTGTTTAAGGCCATTTCAGTCATCATACAGTAAACATCCGTCATCTCCTCATCAGTGACATGCATCTAAATAGTCTCGGGGTCAATGCGTGTAAAGATTTTGGATCTTCTTGGGACACTTTTAATGCTTCCAAACAGTTTTGGGAGTGCCTTGAGGTAGTTCAGTATGATTTGATTTATCTTCTATGTGCGATTTGATTGGACAGGAATCGCAGGACTGATTTTTCTAATCCCCATAGACAAGAACAAATAAAGTAGTGACTGCAGGTTGAAGGAAAGTAGTGGAGTAAAAGTACTGATACCGCACTGAAAATGTACTCAAGGGAAAGTAAAACTACAATTCCTGACCAAAACTACTCATTTCCAGTACTTTGAGTATTCGTAGTTACTTTACACCACTGCATCTACACTGTAAAATATTCATAAATGAGCCGTTTTTCCATTTTTGTGATTCATGTTTTTATTTTTCCCCATTTATTTCTGCTTTTGAATGGCATTATGGGAGCTTGATATTTCTTCCAACAACTTTTAACCTTGAAAAGACGAAAAACCTTGAAAAATGTGATTTTAAATTAGATTAGATTAGATTCAACTTTATTGTCATTACACATGTACAAGTACAAGGCAACGAAATGCAGTTTAGGTCTAACCAGCAGTGCAAAAGCAGCAAGTGCAGGATACAGGTATAAGTTATAAAGTGCAGTTATAGAAAAACTATGGTAATATTTACAGATGGATGTAATATGAACATTATATACAGGTTGTATTAGCTATGAACAGACTTACAATAAATAAATATATGTACAGGATGCTATTAATAGCAGAAGTGTGGAGATAGATAAACATAATTACAAATGTCCATGTGCAGTGGGTATGTACAGTTTAAATAAGTTCAAATAATAAAAAAAATGTTTTATTAACATTTTACAATAGTTTAAATTGATAAATTGTCTGGGTTCATGTTGTACAAAATTTTTGCTATTCATTAAATAATCCTGTGAGATTTTTGTTTGCGCAAGGATTTTTCACACAGAGATCTGATCTCACCATCATCACGAAGAAACACAACAAACGGAGACCAAATCCAGAAGTTTATCCTAGAGCCAAGCAAAATACATTATCTTTCGGATGAGACGTTTAACCTAAGTCCTGATTCTCTGTGGTCATTAAAAATCCCATGGCACTTCTCGTAAAGAGCAGGGGTGTAACCCCGGTGTCCTGGCCAAATTCCCTACATCTGCCCTTACGAGCATCCCCATCAACTAAATTGGCTCTATCACTGTCTCTCCACTTCACCTACAGCTGGTGTGTAGTGCGCCGTTGTCCTGTGGCTGCTGTTGCATCATCCAAGTGAATGCTGCACACTGATGGTGGTGTAGAGAGACCCCCCCTCATGATTGTGAAGAGCTTTGGGTGTATGGCCACACACTATATCAATACACATTACACTACATTCATTGAGAGGGCTAATAATATTGACCTTAAAATTGCTTTAAAAAGTTTTAACTACTGTTATTCCAGCCAAATGAATACAAACAGGACTTTCTCCAAAAGAAAAACGATTTAAGGAATATAGCAGCATTCCTATAATAGGAAAAGCTGTGAAGATTTCCTCATGCCGCAGGCCCGTAGCCAGCCGGGTGAAAGCGGTGGTTCTTTTTTATCAAAAAGTGGACTTTTTTTGCTGTTATTCACCTCATTTTCTATTTAATTATGAGGTATAACCATACTCCATGTAGTGACATTTTAAGCTATATTATTTATATTTTAGCTGGATTAGCTTGTCGGATGGTCAATTTTTGATGTATTGTAAATATTTTCTAAAGATTTAAAATAAAGAAATATGAAAAAAAATAATAATTATATATATATATATTATTTTTTTTTTTTTTTTTTTTTTTTTTTTTAATACAAATTTACTATATCATATACCATTAGGAAAAAAATGTAGCCTTATTATTATTATAACCTTTATTTTACCAGGAAAGACACATTGAGATTAAAAATCTCTTTAACAAGAGCGTCCTGGCCAAGATTAGGCAGCACACATCACACAGGTCTAACAAACAATAAACAATTAACATTTAACATGAATCACACTGACAAACTCCATCGGCCCATCAGCCTGTTGTCATTGCCAACACATTCAGCTCTCCTCAGTCAGAATTTGGCCATTTGAATAAAAACAATTAAAACATAACAATAATGTAGAGTTTCACAATTTTTTCTAGCCTCTCTTGAAAACTGAGAAAATTCACGGATAACAACACCAGCCTAATTACTATTAAAATTAACTTTAATTTGTTAACTTTTCCGCTTCGGACCATTTCATTGGTCATTTTTTTCTTTCATGAATAAGGTCCAAGATTTAGAATTAAAGCTAGGCTACTTGTAAAATGTTTTTTCTATTTAATAATAGGTCTCTGGCGAAAGTTGACTTCACTTACATCATATTCTACGTTGTCTTAAAACTTTTGATGGGTTATTTGCACAATTTATGATGGCATAGCAGTCAAAACAGGACAAATGAGAAAATAGTGACAAAAATTCTGGACCAATAGCAAATTCTGGACCTTTGTTAGTGGGGGGGTAGGTCTTTCGAACCTCCCCCTGGCTACGGGCCTGCTCTATTAAGCATAATATTTTGCAATAGGAATACAATTTCGCCAGATGACTTGAATAGCTCTATTTGGAAATAATTAATAAGAGTAGATTGATTGCATTCATTCTGTAGGGGAGTGATTCAAGCATTAAATATAATAAATAGAGTAGATTAATACAAGTGAGCAAAGGGAAAAGGGAAATAAACAGTGCTGGAAAGCGTAATGCCGGAATCACACCAAACAAGAAATTAAATATTCTTAAGTATAAATGACATACAAAAAACACACAAATACAAGTGAACTATCAGAGCGTGGTGTGAATACCACATGGAATCGCCTCAACTGTGATACAGTCCAAGTTCAAATAATTGAACTCAATGAAAAACTTGTGAGAAAAACATCCATCAGGTAAATTAGAGCAAGTGGCATGACGCTCTGCATTGGGTGTGAACCCCTAGCATGAAATTATTCCCTCATTTTCTTTTCGGCGTAGTCCTTTTATTAATCTAGGGTCACCACAGCAGTAAACATCCAACTTATCCAGCATGTTTTACACAGCGGATGCCCTTCCAGCTGCAACCCAACACTGGGAAACACCCATACATTGATACGAGGCGATCGTGCTACCCACTGCGCTACTGTAACGTCCTAAAAGTATTTAGCTGCATATAATAATAATAATAATAATAATAATAATAATAATAATAATATTACATATAATAATGTATTATTATTAAACATCACTCTGTTATGGTAAAACTCTGCAAATTAGCAGTCTTCTCTATTTTGTGATTCATGTTATGACCACACGTTATTGGAAAAATCTAACATTGCGATATTTTGTTTTTCTGCAATATATTTTCTGATTAGGGCTGTGCAATTAATCGAAATCGAATCGCACACTGTAAACAATGGCTGTGATTTCAACGGTAAAAATGATACAGTAAAAATCTGTAACCTGATTAACAGTATGTTTCCTTAATATATACGGTGAATAACCGTAAATTGACTTTCCCAGAATTCCCTGCATGACACATCACTTTTTATGCTTTTTGTTGACATTATTATGGATCTTTATATTTGTTTCCCCATCAGTGATGTACATTAGAGATTTATGTTACATCTAATGTTAATAAACAGTGTTTATTTTATGACTTTAATCTTATGTGTGTTACCATACTGGTGTTTAGTAGCTGTGTGAATGACACGGAGCACCTTCTATACACTCATACACTTTTCTGCTTGTGGGAAAAGTTGTTTGTGATGAGCATTGGGTCATTATGTAACTTTCTCATCTTTACACTCAATCAATAGTAATAGATCACCACCTGCATACGGCTGTGTTAACATGTCTAACTGTGTAACAAAAGATGTGTAAATTTTGGTAATTCAAAACACAGACACATCTATAAATTAATGAAATACAGTAGTTTACTGTAAAAATTTGAAATTACTTTTACGGTTGATACCGTATTTTTTTCAGTGAAATACTGTCGACCAGAGCTGCCGTTTTTTTTTACCGTAAATTTTTTAGAGTGCAATTTGAAATGTTGCAATTAGTTAAATCGCAAGAGGTTGCGATATAAAATATATATGTATACAAAAATAACGAATAACATCTTTAAAACCAGTCCGCAATGCTTCAGAAAATGAAACATGCTAGACTTTCTGGGATGGTGTCGTGAGGCATCGCAGACATGGTATCGGCTGTTGTGAACTACGCCACATTACACGAGAAGAAACGATTGAATCTTGTGTCACAACATCCATTTGTCGATTACGACTTTCCAAGACACCCTATGTCAAGGAAATCATGCCAAAATCGTGTGATCATCTGACCGGGGTTTTTTAACTAGCCAACTGAGTGAGCACACTTTCGTTCTGTCCTATCAGAGTTGGGCAACTGAACTTCGCCCACAATAAAAAAAATTAAAAAAAGAAAACAAACAGGAAATCGCTGACAAGCAGGATTATGTCGTCTGCTGCTTTAGAAGCATTAATAGATTAATTAATTTCAAAGGAAATCTGCATTTGTAATATGGGAATATTCTGATTTCAGTCACAGACACCGAACAAAAACAGGTCATTTTTAAGAATTCTGTCGCAGAATTGTTGACACGGCTTAAAGATTATTGAGCTGAAGCTTGAATTAAATTAAAATCAGCTTGAAGCCTGAATCAAAATCGCAAATCTCAATATTTGTCAAAATAAATAAATAAATAAAAATTAATACATTTTAACATTTAAAAAAATTTTAAAAATAATAAAAATCCCAGTTAGATATTTTCCCCAAATCGCAGAACCCTAATTCCAATATAAATATAATTTCAGCTGATGATTTAGATAGCTCCATTGGAAAAGATTTCATTCATTTAGATAGATTGGGATGATCAAGTATTTTTCTATGCAATGCATTTGCATAAATTATAATAAATTACAAGCATATATAAATACAACAGAGCAAAGATAAAAGTGAAATAAACAGCGCTTTATGGTTTTCTGGGGAGTCAGACAGTATTCAGGGACAGAAATCAAACATTGAATAACATGTTCATCATTGTAGAATTTATTTAAAAAAACCAAGATTTATTATGTTTATTTTTAGTCTTTAATAAATAATCTAATCCTGCCATGTGACTATTGCTGATACACGCATTGCGATGTCGATGCTCAAAGATATATTGTGCATCCCTAACTCATGTTTTTTGTATTTTCCCCTGTTTATTTATGCTTCTGAATTGCCTTATGAGATCTTGATCTTTCGCTAGTTTCACTAGTTTTAACCTTTTAAGTTTGAAAAAGTGACTTTTATGAACATTTGTAATAGTTTGCAGTCCTATATTGTCTGGGTTGGTGTTGTATATTATGCTACAAAAACCTTGTAATGAATTGTAATAACTTGACTTCTAGTTGATCATTTGTAAAAGTGGCAGAAGGTGGATTTTTCCCATGAATCATATGTTGAGCAGCATCCCAATCATCACAAATACTGCAGAAGACCTACTGGAACCCGCATGGACCCAAGATTCTCAGAGAAATCTGTCAAGTTTGGTGAAGGAAAAATCATGGTTTGAGGTAACATTCAGTATGGGGCCATGCGAGAGATCTGCAGAGTGGATGGCAACATCAACAGCCTGAGGTATCAAGACATTTGTGCTGCCCATTACATTACAAACCACAGGAGAGGGCAAATTCTTCAGCAGGATAGCGCTCCTCATACTTCAGCCTCCACATCAAAGATTCTGAAAGCAAAGAAGGTCAAGGGGCTCCAGGATTGGCCAGCCCAGTCACCAGAAATTAACATTATTGAGCATGTCTGGAGTAAGATGGAGGAGGAGGAATTGAAGATGAATCCAAAGAGTCTTGATGAACTCTGGGAGTCCTGCAAGAACGCTTTCTTTGCCATTCCAGATGACTTTATTAATCAGTGATTTGAGTCATTGCAGAGATGTATGGATGCAGTCCTCCAAGCTCATGATGGAGTCAGACACAATATTCATTCTGTTTCCACTGCAGCAAGACCACATATTCTATACTGGACATTATTTCTGTTCAGTGACGAGACTTTAGTCTAAGCACAGTCAGACCTTACTGTCCTAATGAAATCATTCAAAATCAAGGCATGATCATATTTTATTGTGCTCAAATAAGCGTAATCTAGAGGCCTTTGCCTTTCATATAAGCCCCTTCTGATACCAAATCATCAACTAGAAGCCAAGTTATTATTTGCTGTTCCTAAAACTTGGATAGGTGACTTTTGTCAGATAGTGTATATCAATGTTTTATAAACCTTGTTTAGCCTTCAGATCACTTAATATAAGTGTTAAATTCACTTTGAGGAAAAAGTCATTACAAATTTCATTACTGCTTATTAGCTGCAGCTGTTACGCTTGCTAGGTGGTGAGATCAGTCCTTTCTAGGCTAGATTGTCTCATTTCAAAACGCTCAGTTCGGCCTGTGTTGACTTCAAAGGACTCACCTTGGAAGTCTACATCCTTCGGAGGATGCATCCTCTGAAATGAGACTCAGATAGTCTTTAATGGAGAATAAAAGTTGTTTTTAACCCAGACATTTAAAAAGAAACATGTTTTAGAGCAGTGGTCACAATACCGTGATATTTTTAATCCAAGTTTATCACACCGTCAGAATCTTACGCCCATGCCTAGCGCTAAAATGAGGCGAGCAAAAGCTAGTTGTGCAGACGCCTTTAACCCCTCTTTAGCCCATGTTGAACACTCCCTCCACCATAACAAAGAGCCCAGCTGCCCTCCTTCTGAAACGGGCCGAGATCGGAGCCCCATCCACGCCTCCACATCAGCACACACACACAAACACAGGGGCCCCAAAACATTCCCAGCCTCACCATAGCAACAGCACAGCAACACACATTGTCATGGAGATCAGGGGACCCAGGGATACGTGGGGGTTTGGGGAGAGCTGGACCTTGGCCTTATTCATGCTATAGTGTCAGCGAGCAACTCAACGTTACACAGAGACCAGGTCATCAATCTTATCCTACTCGGCCCACTATACAGCTCGCCTATGATTTAAAGCTCGGAGAAACTCTTGTGAGCATTTCTTGGTGAGGAAATATATTCTGCTAAGTCTAGATCGATGGCAAACTCTCGTTCTCCTACAGGAGAGCGAATGCAAACAGATGGCAAGAAATGAAGCCAGATCTCAAGAAACCTGTAAACAATGGCAACCCTCTGTTAGGGCTGGCTGATACACACATATATATATATACTAGGCATGGGACGATAACCGTTTTTAAGGTACACCGTGGTTTGGAAAAGTCAAGGTTTTAAAACCACCAAAATTTTCAGCTATACCGTTCCCATGACCTTATTCTCCACGTACAAGCAGCCATTTGAATCTTTTGGTTTGAGACTTCCGCTCTCATTCACTTCCATTCATTTTTAGACGTTAAAAACTGCTCGTTATGCTGCTTGATGTTGCGAACTGATATTTTCTTATTATATTATTGTGCTTTGTCTGTATAGTCAAGAACACGCTTGCTTGTAGAGCAAGTAGTCTGACCATTTCCTGCTGTTTATTATTCCGGTAGTCATTTCTCCTATAGGCGACCGAATCGGAACAACCGCAAAAATGAGCACACTTCCGCATCGCAGAAAAAGGTCAATATGCAAGTTTGATTGTTTTTTACATTTTGTTTTAAGATTTTTTTTAGGACAACAGTATCTCCAGCAGAAAAAGATCTCCAAACATGCCTTTTCAAGTTGAAAGAAATCAGTGTTTTTGAAACTAATAAAGGTAGCAGAAGTTCAATTCAATTCAGCTTTATTTGTATCGCGCTTATACAATGTAGATTGTGTCAATGCAGCTTCACATAAAGGGTCACAGTAAATAGGAACAGTGTAGTTCAGTTCAGTGTTTAAGTTCAGTTCAGTTTAGCTCAGTTCAGTGTGGTTTAATAATCACTACTGAGAGTCCAAACACTGAAGAGCAAATCCAACGATGCACAGCTCTACAGATCCCGCTATAGAAGTCGATGATTCATTTGAATCATTTAACCTGACGTGTTTACTGCTCCAAAATATCTTAAAAGTTTCTCAAAATAAAATATATTGTGTTCAATGGGGGGAAAAGGTTTGTTTTTTACCCAGACATTTAAAAAAATAATATATTTTATAGGTGTAATCACAATACCGTAAAACCGTAACATCGTGATATTTTTATCTAAGGTTATCATACCGTTAGAATCTTATACCGGTCCGTGCCTACTATATACATGCACAGATATACAGTTGAAGCTAGAATTATTAGACCTCCTGAATTATTATTCCTCCTGTATTTCAGTTTATTACAGATTTCTTCAACACATTTCTAAACATAATATTTTTAATAACTTATCTCTAATATCTGATTTATTCTCTCTTTGCCATGATGACAGTAAATAATATTAGACTAGACATTCTTCAAGATACTTCCATACAGCTTAAAGTGACATTTAAAGGCTTAACTAGGTTAACTAGGGTAAAGTTAGAATAATTAGGCAAGTTATTGTTTAACGATGGTTTATTTTGTAGACAATCCAAAACAAATATTGCTTTAGGTAATAGGACGGTAACTTGCATTAGCGGTGGCTGAGCATTTATTTCCTGTCTGTAACCCTTTTCCAAAGTCATCTGGTTAAATACTCTGTTAAAGAGCCCCTATTTGGGTTTGGTTTGGTCATATTTTGGTTTTGGGGTCTCCAACAACAGTCTAATATGCATGCAAGGTCAAAAAACACTTAAATTGTCTAATAATATGCATTTATTTTTACCTAATTATCCCAACGACTCCCATATGAATTGTTCCGCGATTCATTTGTTCCCAAACCCCTCCTCAGCGCGAATCTAATCTGCGCTGATTGGACCGATGACCCAGTCTATTGCGACAGGTCGGCTGCGTTCAGCGCGAGACAGAGAGGAATGCCCACCATGCCTACAGTATGAAGTTGCAGAAAGTATGTGAGAGCCCAATGCAGGAATGCAATAAAGCAATGCAGTTAAACACCAGCATATTACTCTACACTTAACCCTAACCCCAATTAATAACAACGACACACATTCAGTTTTAATCCACACAGTGGCAAAAGTTAAATTATTTTGAAAATTGACCGCACCACGTGTGTGTAGGAACAGCTAATAGTAGCCATAGCAAAGACACGAGGATCACGAGTTCAGAAACGCATTTAAATCGGTAAAGGAAGAAGACGCGTTGCGTTTTCAACGTAGTTTTGGACCCAATATGTGAACAGCCCCATACAGATTTAACCTGAGAGATACAGTACAAGCACTGATCTATAATCGATATTTGATTACAAGCTTTGCGGGCCGATTACAACCTATAACACACAATTAAACACATATTTTGTAAACTGCACAAAACGAGGCAAGATTTTAATCACACTTACATGTTATGATCTGGAGGAAGAAGTAACTGGTCCATATGAACTGTAAAGGTTACTGACAAAGTCCTTATCAAAGTCTGACAAAGTCCCATAGTCTCTGCTGCTCCTTCAATAGCAAACAGCCAATGAATCCCGCATTGCTGTGTACGTTACTGTATCAATCATCAGAAAAATGACAGGAGCAAACGCAGCACTAGATTGGCTATACTGTGGTATTGTTGTGAAAATAAACTTCAACCCTTTATTCCCCGCAGCCGAATCTCCATCTGTCAGTGATCGCCATCTATTCCAGTCATGATCAGTCCTGTGGTCCCCCGTTCCCCACTAGTGTCTGAAGGGAAAGAGCGTTCACATTTTACCGGATCTGGAACTACATATTTGGTGATGTATCGTATCGACGTCGAACCGATCAAACAAAAGATCCGAACCCAACTCATTTATTCGACTCTGAGTTGACTATTTCGTTAAAGAATCAATAGTTTTAAACAAGGTTCGCTTTCAGATTTAAAGCTGGATGTTTTCATGCACTTAGTGCTGTGTTACACACTGCATGAAGGCTCATTTTCAAAAACCCATAATAGGGGCTCTTTAAATATGGTAAAAGGATGGTATCATGTATTAGCTGTGGCTAAATGTTTACTTACTGCTGAATGATATAAGGGAAGGCCCTTTTTCTTTTGTCACTTTTTCTCCTGTTTAAAGGATAGTCAAGGAGGGTAGAATTGTTGTTTTATTTACAGAACTTTATTTTTGGTTTAGGTAAGAGATCCTATATTAGGTAGCGTACTTTGTTTTGGCCTTTCGTTCCTTTACCACATTTGTTTTTGGAAATATTTATGTTTAATAAATCTGTTACCCCTTTTCGGCAACTTGGCCTGTGTGTGTGCGCTTGGGGAGCAGGAATGGGGACTCCAGGTATAGACGGTCATCTTTATCTTTACGTGCGTAGCGCGGTGCTTCCGCTACATAAGAAGGGGGCTAAAAATATTGAGCTTAAAAAGTTTATAAAAAAAATTAAAACTGCTTTTATTCTAGCTGAAATAAAACAAATAAGATTTTCTCCAGAAGAAAAAATATTATCAGACATACTGTGAAAATTTCCTTGCTCTGTTAAACATCATTTGGGAAATTTAAAAAAAGAAAAATATTTCGACTTCAACTGTAGATGTACATATACAGTAGTCAACCTTTGAAGTGAGGGGCAGCATGGGGGCGCAGTGGGTAGCGCTGTCACCTCACAGCACAGTTGTCATTTCTGTGCGGAGTTTGCATGTTCTCCCCGTGTTGGCGTGGGTTTCCTCCGGGTGCTCCGGTTTCCCCCACAGTCCAAACACATCGGCTTTAGACAGACAAAAAGGGTTTTATACAAAACTTTTTTTGCAGCGCACTCTTTCTGAAGCAAAAATAGATATACTTACCTCATCTGACTTCTGATATTTGGGAAACTATAATGCTGTGTTCACACTAGACACGGAACGCGCGTCAAGCGTGAGTGATTTACATGTTAAGTCAATGCAATGACGCGAATAGATATCCTGCGATGCGATACACGCGAATGGCGTGAAGCGAATTGCGCAAATGGCGCGAAATGAAAAATCTAAACTTCAGCGCACATTCGCGCCGCGTTAACCAATCAGGAGCTTTCTCTTGTGTGGGTGTGATCATGATGTAATGCCTGTTGTTGGTTTCCCGGGGAAGAATCCTCCAGCCTACACTGACAACAGTTCATCAAACTGGGCTTGGCTCAGTCAGAAGTACCGCTGAAAGATTCCATCATCCAGGTTAAGTTTCTGGAGGAGTTTATGAGCTCTCAGAGCTGGCTGCACCTCTGTAAGGATCTACAGGACTCAGACACTGCTCCAAACGAATCGATGCTGTTTTTCAGCCTTCATAAAGCACAAAAACACAGCTATTTTCTCAATAAAATGCACGTTAGCCATTAAGCAACGAAGCTACAGTCAACGGGCAGACAGAAGCCCTGCCCATGACGCGAATCCGCGTCTGTTCTGAAGTGAATTCGAATGAAGCGGATTTTCACGCGAGAATAAAGCGAGTAAAATCAAATGTTCACGCAATAGCGCAATTTATCCGCGCGTTCTGTGTCTGGTGTGAACACAGCATAAGGGGTCATTCTTTCATTCATTTTACTTCAGCTTAGTGCCTTATTTATCAGGGGTCGTCACAGCGGAATGAAACGCCAACTATTCCAGCAGATGTTTTACGCAGCGGATGCCCTTCTAGCTGCAACCCAGTACTGGGAAACACCCATACACGCTCACATTCACACACTCATACACTATGGCCAATTTAGCTTACCCAATACACCTATAGCGCATGTGTTTGGACTGTTGGGGGAAACCGGAGCACTCGGAGGAAACCCACACCAACACAGGTAGAACATGCAAACTCCACACAGAAATACTAACTGGCCCAACCAGGACTCAAACCAGTGACCTTCTTGCTGTGAGGCTACAGTGCTAAACACTGAGCCACTGTGCAGTCTTATAAGGGGTCAATTCTTTCTTTTTTACATTTTTCTGAACTGTACCTTAATCACGACCTATGGTGTGACAAGAAAAACAACTCTTAAATACATACAAACAGAATGAGAGCAGTTTAATCTTCATTATTGGACACTTGTCTTCATATAGTGCTTTGTATATGAAATACTGAATTTTTAGATTTTTTTTATTTCTCTTTTTTGATATTTTTCTATAATTTGGGGTGTCACACCAAAGAACAACAAACCTTAATAATTGTATACTCTCAGAAACAAAGGTACAACATCTGTCACTGGGGCGGTAACTTTTCAAATGGTGCATTTTATACTTTACAGCTGCGCATTAGTACCTTTATGGCCTGTTTCCACTGAGTGGTGCGGTTCGGTTTGGTACTCTTTTATGGCTGTTTCCACTGTCAAAAGGTACCTAAAAGCGAACCGTACCACTTTTTGGGCACCCTTAGGAAAGGTTACCTAGCACGACAAAAGTGTATCAAAAGGCAGAGCTAGACGCACAGCTGAACGCTATTGGTTTACAGAGATACGTCATTCACGATTACACAAGCAGAAGAATGAAAACAAAGAAACCGCCATTTTTAAATACACATTACATCGTAATACTATATGTATAATGAGCCATGGTCGACCCGAGCTCAAGCAAACCTTGTCGTTGTCTTGATGAAAACCACAAAGCCAAGAAGAACAAAATCTGCCATGTCCTGTTTTTTGTTTAACGAGGCCGTCTAAACGTGCGAGCGCTTTCACTTTTTTTCCAGGGAGCTCGCGGTCGCTCCTGTGCGCGTCTATATTTTGAAATAACGAACTTCTTGAGCTAATGATAATAACGAACATGTAATTATTAAAGTGCTTCAGACATCCGATCCTTTCAGAAACAGACAAACACGAGAGTGAAGCGCGAAAAACAAAGGAGAAGCCAGAAAAAACAAGGGAGCGAATGATTTTTTCACCAACCTAAATCATGAACAAACTGCCATGTTCAACTATTATCATCACCTTTTGGACTATTATAAACTCAGAATGACAGAATTACTCTCTAACAGAGGTTGCACGTGCTGCTGAAGATTAAAGACACAGATGAGAGGTTTGCTCTGACTGTGAGCTCTACGTTTCGTGTAGTTTATGAAGCCGGCGCCAATAGGCTAGTGGTTAAGTGCACCGACATATAGCACCCTGGTGCTCACGGCGACCTAAGTTCGATTACTGGCTCGAGGTCCTTTGCCGACCCTTCCCATCTCTCTGCTCCCAATACTTTCCTGTCCATAACCTCCACAATCCTGTCCAAATCAATGTAATTAATAATTAAGTATTAAAAAATAAATTACAGCTTCTAAGTTCGGTTCATCAAAACCAAAAGTTTCTTGCACTGCTGTTTCTGTAATAAATGAGAAGCAAATCACTTTTTGGCTGATCCAAAAAAAACATTATTTGATCAGAACCGTAAGATTTGTGATCCGTTACATCACTTTTTATTTCTGAAAGTACTTCCAAAAAAGTTAAATATGCAAAATTTAGAGACAAAAACTAAACATCTGTAGTTCCTGTTTTTAAAAGTATATGGATTAAAAAATGACTGCCATTTACTAAAATAGCCACTGGTAAAATTAGACCTGATGTATTTATTAATTTTTATGATTTACTTTTCACTTATAAGAGCTGTAATTTACTAAACTATGCTTTAGAGACAGTTTTGAGATTTGGTCCAAAAATGTAAAAAAAAATAAATAAATAATAATGATTATAATTCATAACACAGCAGTTTTTATAACAAGAGGTCCAGGGAAGATATTAAACTATTTTTTGCATTTCAAATTATGTGAAATTAGGGCTGGGCGATATGGCAAAAAAGTAATCTCGATAATTATTTTCCATATTGAATGATAACGATATACAATTCGATATTCAAAGTTTTTAATGCTTCCAGGTTTAAACGAGTACCCCAACAATTTTCGGTGGCCAAAAATTCGATACATTTCTAATATCAACACACTTTCAGATTCCCACTGTTGCACATTTCTGCTGTGAAAAAAATGTAAAAACAAAAATTAGTAACAGCAGTTTTTATAACAAGAGGTCCGGGGAAGATTTTAAACTATTTATTGCATTTCAAATTATGTGAAATTAGGGCTGGGCGATATGGCAAAAAAGTAATCTCGATAATTATTTTCCATATTGAATGATAACGATATATAATTCGATATTCTATATAGTTTTTAATGCTTCCAGATTTAAAGGAGTACCCCAACAATGACTGAAGACACAAAAATTAGAGGGTCTATTAAATGGCATAACATATTTTCAGCTGATAAATTTTCGGTGGCCAAAAATTCGGTACATATCTAATATCAACACACTTTCAGATTGCCATTGTTGCACATTTCTGCTGTGTGATTGGCTCTTAGATCAATATAGAGAAAAAAAAAAGTCCAGAGCTTATCATTGTTTTGACATAACTCATATTGCGATTCAGTTTAATATCGTTTATCGGCCCTGCCCTATGTGAACACTAATTATATTCATTTTTGTTTTGTGTAACAGTGAAAATGCAATGTCACGTCAACAACCGATTTACGCATGCATGTATACATAATGGATGTGCTGCCTGTGTAATATCTAAATATCTTTGGAAATAATGCAGAATTTATTTTTGGCCAATTATCCTGCTTCTGGTGACACGGTGGCTCAGTGGTTAGCAGCACTGTCGGCTCATAGCAAGAAGGTCACTGGTTCGAGTCCCAGCTGGGTCAATTGGCATTTCTGTGTGGAGTTTGCATGTTCTCCCTGTGTTGGCATGGGTTTCCTCCAGGTCCAAACACATGTGCTATAGGGGAATTAAATAAACTAAACTGGCCGTAGCGTATGTGTGTTAATGAGAGTGTATGGATGTTTCCCAGGAAGAGGATCCTTCTTCCTATCCTAAATACCATGAAAATATGAATAGGATGTTAAATGAACGTGAATATCACAGTTATTAACGTTTACAAACTTTTGCATGGAAGTGATCATCAGCATATGATTCTTGCTCTAAATATGCCTGATGATTTTTGTTGTTGTTGTTGTTGTTTTATAAACTACTGATGCATTTAATGGCATTTTACTGTTCTGTAAATAAAGGCAAAATGTATAATTTTATTCAATAAAACCGTAAACATTCAAATGAAGCTAATTACACATGTTGTTTTAATAGTTCTAAACCTTTTTTCATCTTTGCCACATTTTTGTTTTCATAAAACTGCCTCCTAATTCTTTAAAAAATGACTTGTGTCAATTGGCCAGCCCTACGGTCCATAAAGCAAGCAGATGTGGGCAGAACTGTGACAGAGGAACAGACCCAATGTTTTGGCATGGTTCTGACTGGGATAGCACTGCTCTGGAGTCCCAGATGTCCTGCTGTTGAGGCTCAAGAGCATAATGCACTGAAGTGTGCAAGATCTACAGAGACGCCACCTGGCCAATGCAAAGCCCCGGTGACCCTTCCCCTGCCGCTCATTAATAAAGGCCACCCTCAGTTTCAGAAAAACAGCTAAATCAAGAAGTTTTGCTTTAGCAATGAGGGCTAATATATATATATATATATATATATATATATATATATATATATATATATATATATATATATATATATACACATACATATACATATATATATATATATATATATATATATAATATATATATATATATATATATATATATATATATATATATACATACATACATACATACATACATACATACATACATACATACATACATACATACATACATACATACATACATACATACATACATACATACATACATACATACATACATACATACATACATATATATATATATATATATATATATATATATATAAAGATGTGTCTTATGTACACATAACCAAACCTATACTTTTTATTTAAAAAAAAACAAAAGAAAAATTCCACCAAATGATAAAAAGTGACATGAGTGAACTTTTAGGCTCAAGTGTTACTAAAATTTAAAAAATGATTGTTTTCAAACAGGTTTCCCAAACACCCTCTGCTATTGGTCAGTCCAATTGATCAGTCCCGCCTCAAACTCACACCAATGGTTGAGTCCATGTTAGCATCAGTGTTTCAGCCTACAGATTGCATATTAGACTGAGATCGATTATAAGTATTTACATCACAAGCTCAGCTTTAATGCATTAAATATTCAGCAAAATTTGGCATGGAAAAGAAAAAGGGAAATCACTGACTACTGGCTGCAATTAAAATCCACACCTATAAAGATAATTTTTTAAATTAGACTTTAGCAAAGTTTATTGATACATGCTGCTAAACTCAGATTTAAGTCTGATGATCTCAAATAAAAATATCAAGAGCAATCAAAAAATTACATCTGTGATTTCAGTAAAAAAAAAACACGTTTTAGAAAGTTTTATTAGTGCAACACAACAAAGCAAATATCTAAATTGATCAATCTATTTCTTACATTGCATCTTTAACAAATTTACAATGTTTTGTAAATGTTACATGGATAGAATCTAATCAAAGTATACTGCAGAATCCAGGCAGCTTTTATCCATCTTGATATAAATCATTTATCTGCTCATATCCTTGTGGATATATAGTGTTAATGGAGGTGAAATTGGTAACACTGAACCGAGCCACATTTTAGCAGGATCAATAAAGACCCCTGGGGGTCACTTTCCCCTGCTGCATCTGCTGAAGGCGGGATTCAACCTCCTATCTTCCCACGACCCCTGACCTGAGACAATATCCCTGCTTCCCTGCATCATTTTCCCCCTTTATCGCCAGTCTGTGTAACTTATCTCCAGGTATCACCTAATAACGTACATTCTGACCAAACTTTACACTGTTTTCTTTCAAAATGATACAGTGTTTCCTTTTAGAACACTGACTTTAAGATGTCATTAGAGAATGTTACAATGTATCCATACGGACGGCTATGGAACACACAATCTATCAAGTGTGTCACATTAGAATGCATTTCTTTGGAAGGCTATACAATGATACAATGTATCATTTTAGAACGATACAAGTGTGTAGTTTAGAAAGTATTCCTTTGTGAGGCTATAACCCGTTACAATGTATCATTTTAGAAGGATACAAGTGTGTCACATTTAGAATGTATTCCTTTGGAAGGCTTTAAAACAATACAATGTGTCATTTTAGAACGGTACAAGTGTGTAGTTTAGAAAGTATTCCTTCGCAAGGCTATAACCCGTTACAATGTATCTTTTTAGAAGGATACAAGTGTGTCACATTTAGAATGTATTCCTTTGGAAGGCTTTAAAACAATACAATGTATCATTTTAGAACGGTACAAGCGTGTGATTTAGAACGTATTCCTTTGGAAGGCTATAAAAACGTTACTATGTATCATTTTAGAATGAACCTATGTGTCACATCAGTGCCTCGTGCGGTAAACGGCAAACATTATGTCATTCATAAATTTGTAAACAACTTAAAAGATCCAAACCCACCAGCGCCAGATGGTCCCGGCTCCATCCCATCCACTGAGCCCCTAAGGGTTCACCAAAGTCCAGATACTCGATCGCCACGACGCCTGGCCCTGCAGGCTGGAAGCGTCCCCGACTTCCAGCCTCCTTCCCTGGGCGAGCGGGATCTTCTGCGCCGCCGCTGCTGGAGCCCCCAAACCCGCAGGAGTTGAGAGAGAAACAAAAGCTCCGTAGTTCCTTTTCGTATTGACCCGCTCCTCCGTGCACTTTCGTCCGTGGCTGGTCGGGCTGCTGTGCGTCGGGTTGTTGTGTCTCCTGCTCTCCGTTCAAGCAGGATTCACCAGCGAAACAAAACGCTCGACCCGTCCGTCACCCCCCTCAGACCGAGCGAGCGCCCGTTTCTTCTTCTTCTTCGTCTTCTTCTTCTCCTCCCACTGCTGAGATTCTTGCCTGGAACTGGTCTGTTTTGTGTTCGCCCTCTAGTGTGCGCTTAAAATTCACACTATGTTCATTTTTTAGTGCGAACAGGAACCCAAGCGCACTGCATACTACACACTACACTACATAGGCAGGTTTACTAACTGCCTGTGTTCGAAATCGCTTCGAAAAAGGGGTTTAAAAACAAACAAAAAACAGGAAAATAAACATTGAGAGTACAATTACAAGCTAAATTACAATAAAACTAAATAAATAAATGTAAGAATTATTAATATTGGTGAAATTTAGATTACTATTGATTTATAAAGGGCAGCACTGTGGCTCAGTGGTTAGCACTGTCACCTCACAGCAAGAAGGTCGCTGGTTTGAGTCCCAGCTTGGTCAGTTGGCATTTCTGTGTGGAGTTTGCATGTTCTCCCTGTGTTGATGTGGGTGCTCCGGTTTCCCCCACAGTCCAAACACATGCGGTATAGGGGAATTGCATAAACTAAATTGGCCCAAAGTGTATGAGTGTATGTAAGAGGGTGTGGGTTTTTCCCAGTACTGGGTTGCAGCTGGAAGGGCATCCACTGTGTAAAACATATGTTAGCGGTTTATTATGCTGTGGCGACCCCTAATGATAAAGGGACTAAGCTGAAGGAAAATGAATGAATGAATAATACAGGACGAACTGAAACACAAGCACACTGCATAGGCTACTGACTGGCTGTCAAAGTCACTTCCTGTTTAGTGCACTACATGGACTGAGTGAGATGAACTGCAACCAAAAATGGCAGACATGAGGTTTTTTTTAATTATCAAGGAATATATAATTAAAAAGTAAAGACAGAGAGAGCAAAACTGAACAAGAGCTTAAAAAATAAAAATAAAACTCTGCGCCAGTAACCTAGTGGTACTGCGAGCTGACATTCTAGCACCAACG
This sequence comes from Danio aesculapii, assembly GCF_903798145.1. Taxonomy (NCBI): domain Eukaryota; kingdom Metazoa; phylum Chordata; class Actinopteri; order Cypriniformes; family Danionidae; genus Danio; species Danio aesculapii. The sequence continues at coordinate 5,064,506 of NC_079450.1, read as the reverse complement.
TGCACACGGTGACCTGAGTTTAATTCCCGGCTCAAGGTCCTTAGCCAATCCTTCCCCTCTTTCTGCTCCCAATGCTTTCCTGTCTGAATTCTCTACTGTCCTATCATAATAAAGGTGAAACCCCCCCCCCCAAAAAAATAAAACAACAGAAAAACAAAACTTCAGAGGATAACTACAATTAAAATAAATAAATAAATAAATAAATAAATAAATAAATAAATAAATAAATAAATCCACCAATTATTAATATTATATTTTTCAAGTAGATAAAAAAAAAAATCTTTATTCATTCATTCATTTTTTAACTTAGTCCAGGGATGGGCAAACTTGATCCTGGAGGGCCGGTGTCCCTGCATAGTTTTGCACCAACCCTAATCAAACACACCTGCTTGTAGCTTTCTAGTGATCTTGAAGACACTAATTAGGGTGTTCAGGTGTGTTTGATTAGTGTTGGAGCAAAACTCTGCAGGGACACCGGCCCTCCAGGATCGAGTTTGCCCATGCCTGGCTTAGTCCCTTTATTCATCCGGGGGTCGCCACAACAGAATGTACCACCAACTTATCCAGCATATGTTTTATGCAGCGGATGCCCTTCCAGCTGCAACCCAACACTGGAAAACACCCATACACACTCATACACTACGGACAATTTAGCTCATTCGATTCCGCTATAGCGCTTGTGTTTGGACTGTGGGGGAAACCGGAGCACCCAAAGGAAATTCACACCAACATGGGGAAACCATACAAACAGAAATGCCAACTGACCCAGCTCGAACCAGCGATCTTCTTACTGTGAGGCGATGGTGCAAAATAAAAATGTAATTCATAATATAATATCTATTGTCTTCTTTGGTATGTACTTAAAAGCCAAAAACAAAAGCAAAAGCTATGTTTGGGAGAAGATTATTTTGTGAAATGTGTACAGAGTTTCAGAAAGATTACTACAGAAGGCACAGCAGGTTTTAAGCATATGCTTTTTAAATGTATGTGAAATTAAATATTTAATGATATATAGTTTCAGTTTCAGTTCAGTTTCAGTTTCCTTTATTTTGTCATTCAAAACATCACAATAAAATTGTAATGCAGAACGAAATTACGTTGCAACAGACCCAACAAGAACATAAAAAACCTCACTATACAAACCTAACATGATAGACAAGCTTTATAATTTCATAAAAATATAAAAATATAGTTATATAAGATATAACCTGATTTAAAAAGAAATCTCAGTAGAGAGTAACTTAATACTAAAATACCTATTTCACCATTTGTTATAATAGTTATAATATTAATAATTTATGCTAGTTTAACTATTTATTGATTTATTATTTTACACTAGCTATATCAATAGTGTTTAAGAATTAGTCTTATTCAAAAGTCTTATAATGACAGGATAAAAACTATCACGAAACCGCACTGATTTGGTCCTCAGGCTTCTGTAACGCCTGCCTGATGGCATGAGCGTGAGCAGGCTATAGCCAGGGTGAGTTGGATCCCTTAAAATGCTATTTGCCCTAGACAGACAACTGCGTTGATAAAGTTCCTCGATATATGTCAACTTGACTCCAACAGACCTTTCAGCTGAATTTATGATCCTCTTGATGGTGTTCTTGTCAGATACACAACTATTCTCATACCAAAGGGAGATGCCATTAGTGAGAACACTCTCAACAGCCCCTCTGTAAAAAGTTGTAAGAATTGATGGGCTGAGGTGTGCCCTTTTTAACCTTCTCAGAAAGTGCAGTCGTTGGTGCGCTTTCTTTGCAAGACAAGTGGTATGGAGAGACCATATAGTATTTAAAGGTGCTGTATGTACATTTTTGACTCTTCTAAAGCATAAAAATACCATAATATGTTTGCAGATATTTAAGAAACATGCTAAGTGAACATTCCTGTTTATCTGAAAAACAATGCCTAAGTCAGATATTCTGCTTTGAAAATATGCGTTATGTGCCGGAATGTCTGTCTTTGTTTTGGTTCTTTTAACCCACCCACTGTCAGTTTAGCCAATTATATTGCAGCACCCCGGGTTGCCTTGGTGGAAAACAGCCTATTTCATTGTGACCGAAATGCGACCTCCGGTGGACAGTAGCAGACTCTGAAATGAGACGCAGATTCAGAGTTCCACATGAGATGTTTATTAAACCATCTAGCAAACAAACAAACTTTTGCCATATACTGTTCATTTTTTCATGATATTTATTTTGGACTACATTTGATAGATCAGGCAACTTTTTGCTCACAACAAGTTAATTTTATTGACAAAAAATGTATTTGCCCTGATAACAGAATACATTTTAGGCAGTTTTTCCACTTTGTTTTTACCTGTTACCTGTTATCAAATCATATACAACTGGTTTTAAACAAAGTATTGATCAGGTTGATATTATATAGGTCTTAGATACTTGTGTATTAAATATGATACGTGTGGCTATATTGGGTTAATTAGTAAATAAATAATATAAATATTACGAATGTACAAGATTTGCAGTGATAAGCAATTTGGCCAGACGAAACATGACAGAAATTAAATACAGCCATTCAGAAGCACAGAATAGTGCACTCACTGCACTCCTATGAAATGGAAAGGTTTATAGTTTAATTAATACATATTAAACCTCTTTAACATTATTATATATGGATGTTGAATTACTGATATGAGTTGACTTGCACAGTTCTGAAGTTCAATTTCAAACAGTTTATTTTATTATCAAGTTCTGAGGTGAACTATCTGCTGCTGCTTTCAGTAGTATGGCAATAAATGTCATGTAAAATGGCATTCAAACTCACATTATTAGCATTTAACACTGAATAAAGCACATGAGGTGTACCTGAGGTGATCATTGTCTGTTTCCTGTTGTTAAAATAGAAGCCGTTTCTAAACTATAAATTTCAGGTGTTGGTTAGAACAAAAACTCCTTTTAATATAAAACATATTCCCTCTATTGCGTGTCGTTGCTTTTATTTAGAACACAACTTTCACAAAGGCTCGATCGTCAGATTCACTCCTCTTGATGTTGTCAATCTAGCATCCTGCACTTGCATGTGTTTTGAACCAGGCGTACAACCACTGGGTGTCAAACTTACAAACTGCACCTTTTAAAAAAACTTATTTTACTTTATACTATATTAATTTTTAGAATGAAAAGAAACCCAAGCAGACTGCGTACTACACTACATAGGCTACTGACTGGCTGTGGTCGAAATCGCTTCCTATTTAGTGTACTACAAAGATTGTGTGAGATGAACTGCAACCAAAAATGGCAGACAGAGAGTGTTTTTTAATATATTGATGTCAAAAAAGATGACCTCACGGTGGCACAGTGGGTAGCACGATCGCCTCACAGCAAGAAGGTCGCTGGTTTGAGCCTCGGCTGGGTCAGTTGGCATTTCTGTGTGGAGTTTGCATGTTCTCCCCATGTTGGCATGGGTTTCCTCCGGGTGCTCCAGTTTCCCCCACAATCCAAACACATGCGCTATAGGTGAATGCTTAATTGGTTGTAGTGTATGAGTGTGAATGAGAGTGTGTGGGTGTTTCCCAGTGATGGGTTGCAGCTGGAAGGGCATCCGCTGCGTAAAACACATGATTGAATAGTTGGTGGTTCATTCCGCTGTGACGACCCCTGATGAATAAAGTGACTAAGCCGAAGGAAAATGAATGAATGTGAGAAAAAATAACTCTAGAACTCAAAAAATATTTAGGCCCAACCAATAAGATTGTACCGGCAGCTAGTTCTCTGCAGCTCTCACATGGTCACCCACTGAAGCTAAGCAGGGCTGCAACTGGTCAGTATCTGGATGGGAGACCATATGGGAAAGCAAGGTTGCTGCTAGTGGTGTTAGTGAGATCATCAGGGGGCGCTCAACCTGTGGTCTGCGTGGGTTCCAACACCCCAGTATGTTGATGGGGACTCTATACTGCTCAGTGAGCACCATCTTTCGGATGAGACGTTAAACCGAGGTCCTGACTCTCTGTGGTTGTAAAAAAAAAGGAGTAGAGGTTTAACCCCGGCATCCTGGCCAAATTTGTCCATCATGGCCTCCTAACCATCCCCATCTCATAATTGGTTTCATCACTCTGTCTCCTCTCCACTGATCAGCTGGTGTGTGGTGTGCAGTCTGGTGTAATGTGGCTGCCGGCGCATCATCCAGGTGGATGCTGTACACTGCTGGTGGATGAGGAACCCCCCCCCCCCTCCTCCATAAAAGTGTGTAAAGCACTTTGAGTGTTCAGAAAAGCTTTATATGTAAGGAATTGTTAAGATTGATGTATAAAATTTGATTGATATTTGTTAGCTAAACATAAATTAATCAAATAAGAACTCAATTTATGTAATGATATCAATAAATCCAATGTGTTTAAATGCATATTAATTCTATTAATTAATTCTAATTCTAATAATATCTATTGTGTGTTTTATGGTCACGGGGGCAGCAGTCTTAGGAGAGACCCACAGACTTCCCTCTCCCCAGACACTTCCTCCAGCTCCTCAGGGGGGATGCCGAGGTGTTCCCAGGCCAGCCGAGAGACATAGTCCCTCCAGCGTGTCCTGGGTCTTCCCCAAGGCCTCCTCCCGGTGTGACATGCCTGGAACACCTTCCTAGATAGGCGTCCAGGCGTCTGAAACAGATGCCCGAGCCACCTCAGCTGACTTCTCTCGATGTGGAGGAGCAGCGGCTCTACTCTAAGCTCCTCACTTCTCCTGACAGAGCTCCTTACCCTGTCTATAAGGGTGCGCCCTGCCACCCTGCAAAGGAAACTCATTTCGGCCGCTTGTATCTGAGATCTGGTCCTTTTGGTCACAACCCAAAGCTCATGACCATAGGTGAGAGTAGGAACATAGATTGACCGGTAAATCGAGACCTTTGCCTTTCAGTTCAGCTCCTTTTATACCACAACGAACCGGTACATCGACTACATTACTGCTGCCGCTGCACCAATCCAACTGTCAATCTCACACTCCATCCTTCCCTCACTCGTGAGGGAAGGCCCAAGATACTTGAACTCCTCCACTTGGGGTAAGGACTTTCCTCCAGCCTGGAAATGGCAGACCACCTTTTTCCGGTACAGCACCATGGCCTCAGACTTGGAGGTGCTGATTCTCATCCCAGCCGCGTCACACTCTGCAGCAAACCACCCCAGTGCATGCTAAAGGTCCATGTTCTATGAAGCCAATAGAACAACATCGTCTGTGAATAACAGAGATAAAATCCTGTGGTCCCTGAACCGGACCCCCTCCAGCCCAAGGCTGCACCTTGAAATTCTGTCCATAAAATTCAACCCAGGCTCATTCTGAGAACGTAGTCCCGTGGACGTTTCTGGAGACCGAGAAATATGTCCCGGGAGGTACGTATTTTTGCAGTTTTTGTTTTCGCGAACCCGAGAGGCCGCGGTGCGCGCTTTTTCCCGCGCCGTTCTCGCGTACACCCGCGAGAGGTCGCTGTCGAACGACCTTCCGCCTGTCTGCCTGGATGGCAGAATGATTGACGGTGCGACCGGCCAATCGGCTGCCCCACCCTCCTCCGTCCCTAAACCCAACCAACAACGATTCACAAATGCCGTCCAGAAAAAGAAAAGCCCTCGTCTAATTTTAACCACATTTTCGGATTTTGACCACATTCTCACCCTTGTTCGCTTAATTTTTTTTGATTTTGTTTTCTTACCTGATTTCAGGAACCGCTCTTCCTCGGACTCGAACCCGGTCGTCGTCGTGGTCAGCCCCTCGTTGCGCCTCGAGTATGCCAAAGTACACGAAGAGCTAACCGGACAAACTGGTTGCAGCGGGAAAGCCCTCCACATGGAGGCAAACGGCCGGCCGGCAAGCGCCGAAAGGAACGGCGTCACACCGCCCCGCAGCGTTCGCTTAAAAAAATGAAATGCAGCCGTACGTACCCCTGGCTACGTATTTCGCAGTCTCTAGAAACATCCACGGGACTACGTTTTCAGAATGAGCCTGGGTTGATAAAATTTATGAACAGTTACAAAGTTACAAACAGTTAGGCCCAATCCCAATTCTATTTTTGTACCCCTACCCCTTCCCCTTGGCCCTTAAAACTGAGGGTGAAGAGGAAGGGCTTAAAAATTTTGCAGCACTACAGCACCTGCACATGTCATCAAATGTCATCGCGATCTCTTGCTTCATATGAGATCAGACAGCCTGATCTCACGAGAAAACGTAAGTATTTTATGTTTTGTCAGTTTCGTGGCTTCAGTCATATGAAATTGTATGATTTTAAAAAGGAGGCGTGGCCCCTAACTCCACCCCTAAACCCAACCGTCATTGGGGAATGAGCAAATCGTACTAAATTGTACAAATTAGATCGTACGAATTCGTACGAATTAGCCACTAAATCAAAAACAACATTAACATTATAGCAGACACTGTAAAAAGCTCATTCCCAGGAACTAGACTTTTCTGACAGGGGATTCGAGTGTCATCGAGTGACAGAATGTTGTGGGACTGCTGTATAGGAGTTGTTATTATGGATTATACTGTAGATCGCGAAATTTAGCGGTTTTTATTTTAGCGTTTTTTTTTTAAAAGCATGACGGTAAAACACGAACGCGGTAATGAATATATTAAAACATGTGCTTGTTTGAATACATGTAATTTGTAAAAATTCATAACAATGACAAAAAAATACTAATTTGTGGATCTCCTCACTTCCGTGTGCAGTCATGCTGCCATTGTGGCTGGGGTATTCTGGGAAATTTTCGTACCCCTTGGTTTCGAGTGTGGTCCTGAAAAATCTTTGTTCGAAGTGCTATCTACCCCTTCCTCTTAGCCCAACGCTAAGAGAAAAAGAAAAAAGTTACAATATGCAGATCAAGAAAATATATATTTTAAAAAGTAAATGTGACGGTGGCTCAGTGGTTAGCACTGTCACCTCACAGCAAGAAGATCGCTGGTTTGAGTCCCTGGCATTTCTGTGTGGAGTTTGCATGTTCTCCCTGTGTCTTCCTTCGGGTGCTCCGGTTTCCCCCACAGTCCAAACACATGCGCTATAGGGGAATTGAACTAAATTGGCCGTAGTGTATGAGTGTGTGTGTGTGTGTGTGAATGAGTGTGTATGGACGTTTCCCAGTAATGGGTTGCTGCTGGAAGGTTATCCATATATGCTGGAAACATATGCTGGATAAGTAGGCGGTTCATTCCGCTGTGGCCACCCCTGAGGAATAAATATGTCATGCTGTGGTTGTGGATTCGTGTTAACTTGTTTCCATGTACTCTCACGCTGATATTTTCTCAGAATAGCTCTAAATGACAGAACAATGTTTTATCGCAGTTGATAAAACCATGATTTTTATAGTTGTAGACTCATGTTAGCCTGTGTCTACAAAGTCACACACGAGCTGATATTTACCGGTGTGTGGTACATTCTGCGTCACTTCCAGTGTGTGGTACATTCCTTTTCTGTAAGGAATCTGTAATTGTAAATTTCTTTGGGGACTGATAAAATTCAATTCCATTCAACTTTATTTGTATAGCGCTTATACAATGTAGACTGTGTAAAAGCAGCTTCACATAAAAGGTCACAGTAAATAGGAACAGTGTAATTCAGTTTGTAGTGTTTAAGTTCAGTTTAGCTCAGTTCAGTGTGGTTTAATAATCACTACTGAGAGTCCAAATATTGAAGAGCAAATCCAACGATGCGCTGCTCTACAGATCCCGAACCATGCAAGCCAGTGGCGACAGCGGAGAGGGAAAAAAACCTTCACTAAATGGCGGAAGTGAAGAAAAAAAACCTTGAAAGAAACCAGGCTCAGTTGGGCACGACCATTTTAATTTCTCTGCTGGGCAAACGTCTCATGCAGAGCTGCAGTCTCAGTGGCGGAGGCTGAAATCTGGCCTCAGCGAAGACTCGTCTGTCTCTGGAGCGTCACAGTCTCATGTTCTCCACTCTTCCATGACCATCACAGTAGCTGCTCAGGATACGGCCTGGTCCAGGATATGGAAACCTTGGGATCATCTCGTCAGTGGTTTTGGATCGAATCAGTGACTCTGCATAGTCTGAGGGCCTCGCGAAGAGTATCCCCTGGTGGAAATGGAGAATAAAGAGAATAATTAGCGTAGCTGCTGTTCCTAGTGTATATAAACAAGATGCACTGAGTGTATTAAAGTGATAAAAGTGTTTTGCGTTTTGTTAATTTTTTTCTGAAATGTAAATTTGTTTCGTCCTTGGTCAAATCATTTTAATATATAATTGTGTTTTATGATAAGTAAAAATGTTTTTTAAAATGTAAATTTGTCTCGAGCTTTGTAAAAGTGTTTCACACTTTGTAATGTTGTTTTGCATTTCCCAGCCACCTTAGTTTTCTTGCGTTACTTTAAAAAAAAAAAATGACCGTAAAGATGAACATTAAAATATATTCCTTTATTCATTCATTTTCCTTCAGCTTAGTCCCTTTATTAGTCTGGGGTCGCCACAGCGGAATGAACCACAAACTTATCCAGCATATGTTTTACGCAGCGGATGCCCTTCCGGCCACAACCCTTCACAGGGAAACACCCATACACACTTTTTCACACACACACTCATACACTACGGACAATTTAGCTTATTCAATTCACCTATAGCGCATGTGTTTAGATTTGTAGGGGAAACCGGAGTGTTACAATCTTTTTAGGTCTAGGGATGTGACCGTAACAGAAAATAAATGATTGGTGGTGGGTGATGTGCAATGGCTGGAAAAAAAGAGAGATTGATAACTCATCTCCTCAAACAGAAACAAAATATAACAAAGAAAACAGGGTATTAATTCAGAAGGGGGCAAGGCCAAAACAACAAACAAAAACAAGCTAACTCCTAATATGAACTCTTGCTAATCTGAAATAAAAAGAAACAAAAATACAAACTAACTCCCTCTACCAACATAAACAGGAGGAAAAACCGATTCAAAACAAAATGGCACCCACCTTCCTACTTAACCCTCAAAATAAACAAACAAATCAACCAGACTCACTTCTCTTTGGGTGAATTATTAGATGTTAAGAAGATCACTGAAAGTAGAAGTCTGACTTAAATAGCTTTACCACACTGTAAATATATAAGTCAAATTTTGAAAGCTCTAACAACCACAAGGTCTGTATGTCGAGATAAGTTCTGCCACTGCACAATCTAGCCACCACCAACAGTGGTTTGAAGTGTAGATCAGGTTAAATACTCGTTCTCCTCTCCTAACAGCCAATCACTGGAAAGATCCAATGATCGCTACCAGGTGGACACAATTACCTGCAGGGAGAGAGAGAGAAAAAAACACAAGCACATTGTGCACACAAAAAGATAAGTCTCAGGACGTAACACGGAGCACCCGGAGGAAACCCACACCAACACTGGGAGAACATGCAAACTCCACACAAAGGTCAACTGACCCAGCCGAGGCTTGAACCAGCGGCCTTTTTGCTGTGAGGTGACAGTGCTATCGCTGCACCATCACGCCGTCCAAAAAAAATACAGTGAAACTTATTTGTATTAATAGTCATTTCATCATTTAAATAGGCTAGTTTAATTTGCATTGAAGTTTTGCATTATTAATTTTGCTGATGTCTGTCTGCAGTTGATATTACAAACTGGTGATTCAGCACACACATTTCACAACGTTTGTTTTATTATTATTATTATTTCACATTTTTAGGTTAGTTTGAAATAAAATTTTATATTCAGCCTGAGTCTTTTCCCTGGATTTTGTATAAGCATAGTCCCTAAATCAAGGATGTCAAACTCAGTTCCTGGAGGGCCGCAGCCCAATACAGTTTAGTTTCAACCCAGCTCCAACACACTTCTCTGTAGGTTTCAAACTATCTTGAGTGACTCAATTTGTCTGATAAGGTGTGTTTAATTAGGGTTGGAACTAAGCTGTGCAGAGCTGCGGCCCTCCAGGAACTGAGTTGGAAATATATGCTCTAAATATATGCAAATACAGGAAATAGGATACAATTTTGCCCACTTTTCAAACTAAAGGTATATATCATTAAATTGTATTATTAATATAATTTATTTTTGTATTTTCTATATTTATTTACATGTATTCATTTTATGTATTGTGTTTTATTTTGTTTTTTTGGCGTTGTCTGTCGCGTTTCTGTGTCGTCACGTCCTGTCAGCGGAAGAAGGCGTCATCTTACAGACAGGCTGTGAGTTGGAGCTTTAAGATTTCTCTCAAATACTGCTAATTAATGCTTCGTTTTATTCTGATTTCGATTTCTCTGAATGAAAGCCACATTTGAATCAATGTGATGACAGTGACATGTTGTTTTAACATCGCGAGGTTGCTATTTTTAAGCTAGTTATAGCACGCTCTTGTGCTTCCGAAGACGAGCAGGTTGTTTACCATGGTAATATTAATCAGACGTGTTTCATTCAGGGAGACAATGTTTACTGATGGAGTTAAAGTTGTTCGTGTTTTCATGTTTAACGATACACGGAGAATAGTTTTGTGTATTTGTGTACAAGGCAGACTGATATCTCAATATAATAATAATAATAATCCTACGAGGACAGGTTCGTTTATAATTAAGGCAGTATACATTTACTTTTCTGTCATTTAGTTTAAAACAAGTGACTTAATTGTGTGTAAATAATCAAACCTTTTAATTAGTTGTTTATTGGCATTTGTAGGAATATATTTAAAAGTACACATGAAATCAAATCTAACCATATTGATTTGGTAAGCTCACATTGCTAGTTTTGTGGTGAATAATTCATCTGTGTATGTCATTAGGAAAAAAATGTTTACCCTTGAGATCTGAAATTAAAATTTGAAAATGCACTTCCTGTTTGTTTTCAGTTTAATTCTCAGATTACATCAGTCTGATGTAATGGGCGTGGCTAACATACTTAACCACGCCCCCAGCTGTTAGTTATGACAGTAAACAGACCAGGGGTCCATTGTTCATACCACACTTAAATGATCTAAGATGATTTGGCAGATCCTGGATCTTTTAATCCTGATAACTGATATCTGGTTAATTTAGTTCTTCAAACGAGTTTGCGAATCAGATTAAAATATCTGGATGAACTGATCTGAGATCGCTGTGAGTGTTGTGAAGGACAGATCTATCCATCCACGAAATCATGATCAGCAATGCAACGATTGGCTGACGGCACAGCAGCGTTATGACATCATCTGATTAATATTCAATTATCCATGTGAGCAAAATTACATAAAATTCATAGGAAACTGTTTGTTAAATATGATACGCAATAACCCAAATTTGATGTGAGCTGCAGGCTTTACACTTTCATGTGTCAAGAGTATTTAGCAGGTTATTTGGTTTTACAGTTAGAGCGGATTTCTTTATCATAGTAGCCGGTTTCTTAATCGGTGTAAATAATATATATATATATATATATATAGTTAAAAATATATATGTACTATATTCCTAAGTGTATATAACTGCTACTGTAAGAAAATATCAGCATTCGGTACATACTTTCAGTATTACCTTTGCTTGAACTGACCCGATCTAATCCTGTTGATATGAAACAAGCTGCTGCTGCCGAGCAGGTTTGAGCTACCAGAACTGTTGCTATGACAACAACTCCTGGATGAGTTTTGAGGAACGAAACGATCCTGGATCATGTCAGATCGTCAACAACAAATCCAGCTAACTGAGTAATCCACATACAAAGAACAGACCCCTGGTGAACAACTCTCCACAAACCCTTTCCAGGAGTCCGTTTCTGTACATGGTGTTTCTGTGTGGAGTTTGCATGTTCTCCCCGGTGTGGGTTTCCTCCGGGTGCTCCGGTTTCCCCCACAGTCCAAACACATGCGCTGCAGGGTATACATGACTGTAGTGTGTTTGTGTGTGTTTCCCAGTGATGGGCTGCAGCTGGAAGGGCATCCGCTGTGTAAAACATATGCTGGATAAGTTGGCGGTTAATTCTGTTGTGGCGACCCCTGATTAATAAAGGGACTAAGCCGAAAAGAAAATCAATTGATGAATAAATTATGCACATGTTTTGACAGCTAACATGCTGGTTATTTGAAATAAAAAAGAAATAAAGAGAAGTAAAGAAAATCCGCTCTAACTGTAAAACTAAATAAATTGCTAAATACTCTCGACACATGATAGTATAAAGCCTGCAGCCCACAACAAATGTGGAAAGTTATTGCGTATCATATTTAACAAGCAGTTTCCTATGAATTTTATGTAATTTTGCTCACATGGAGAATTGAATATTAATCAGATGATGTCATCACGCTGCTGCACCATCAGCCAATCGTTGCATTGCTGATCATGATTTCGAGGATGGATAGATCTGCACACAACACACGCAGCGATCTCAGATCAGCTCATCCAGACATTTTAATCTGATTCGCGAACTTGTTTGAAGAACCAAATTAGCCAGAGATCAGTTATCAAGATTAACAGATCCAGGATCTGCCAAATCATCTTAGATCATTTAAGCGAGGTACGAAGAACAGACCCCAAATCTTTCAGAATGAAATGCCTACTTTATTACATCCAATCAGCTCGCAGTAGAAAAAACAAGCCACGCCCCCTGTTTTTTCATTAAAATTCCGTTTCTCTAGGAACTTCGTCACAATGCAGAAAAAAATGGTTGCAGTTTCCGGTTCATGCGGACTTTAATTCCAAACTAGCTGGTACATTACTACATATATAATACAAATATTAATTTCTAAAGAAGTAAACGGGAAACAGGGTACAGTTAAAAAAAATTAAATAAAAAAAGATTTTTATCTTATGTATTATTTATTGCTGTTATTGATGTCTTTTATTGTTATATATATTTTTATTATTATAGAAAAGTGATGTTTATAAAATAGCCAGAGAAGGTGAAAGCTGATATGGCTATAAATACAGAAAACCCTCTTTCTTTCTCTGTTTCCACCACATCCATTAAAATATCCTACATAGATTATCCTTTGTCATAAAATCTGTAACAATTAGTAACTTTTTTTCTTTTTCCACAGAAAGAGCTGTCATGTCGTGGATTCGAGAGGAGAAACTGTCCCTTTTAGAAAGGCTCACTGCCAACATCTTACGGGTATGTTTCTCATGATCAAACATTAACAGGAGTTTAATGAGACAGTTCACCCAAAACTGAAAATTCTGGCAATGTTTACTCACCCTTCCCTTGTTCCAAACATGTTTGAGTTTCTTTAATTCTGTTGAACGCAAAAGAAGATATTTTGAAAAATGTTGGAAACCGGTAACCATTCACTTCCATAGCATTTGTTTTTCTTGCTATGAAAGTCAACGGTTACTGGTTTCTAACATTTTTCTAAATATCTCCTTTTGTGTTCGACGGAAGAAAGAAACTTGTAAAGCTTTGCAACCACTTGAGGAAGAATTAAAACATTTTGGGGGTGAACTGTCTTTTATCTCTTTAAAAACCTGTCTAGCTTAATGAGCCTAATGATTTTATTATGTGTCAGGCAGGGCCAATGCCCAAACATGTGGCCTTTATTATGGATGGGAACAGGCGTTATGCCCAAAAGGAGCATAAGGAGAGGCAGGAGGGCCACACACAGGGCTTTGAGAAACTGGCGGAGGTGAGTGGGAAGATATTGACATTTCACCATTGATTAATAGGTGTCTAAATCTGTTGCTCTTCTAAATTAATAAACAAAATGTTTCAAATGTTTTTAGTTATTTTTTAATAAATATGATGTAGATTAATTTTACTATTATTGTAGCAATCTGTGTACATTTTTAATGTTTTGAAATAACACTCTTTTGCTCTTTAAAGCTATACTGTGTGTATATATATATATATATATATATATATATATATGAGCAATATCACACTCGTAGCAGTGCGATATGGCTTTATATCAGCACTGGTGCGAGGCGTGCGTTAGCGTCCCACCAGTGCTAATATACAGCCATATTGCACTGCTACGAGTGTGATATTGCGTATATACAACAGTACCACGGCATAATCATAGATATAAAAAAAGAAAATCAAACACAGAGTCTAAAAACCCTTTTGTATTAGGAAATACTTTCTTCCACCATTCATTTACAGCTGCAGCTGACGTCAAAACAGCAGAAACCATTGCTACTTCACCAACGTCACTTTAGAGCTAGTGGATGAATGATTCTCAAATGAAATCACTTTTATTGTCATATCATCAGCAGCATGTGTGCTGTGATGAGTGAAAAGCTTAGGTGCTGGCTCCAGACAGTGCAAAATGCAGACAGTGCAAAATACAGACACAATACAAATTGGCAGTGTTGACAGCAATATGGACAATGAATAGGTGTACACATAGCTGTAGGCAGTATTGTTTTAAGTATGGATTGGTTAAAGTGCAGTGCATGCTACATATTGATTTTGTGTACAGTCTGTTTTATGTCTGTTTTATGTGAAGCTGCTTTGACACAATCTACATTGTATAAGCGCTATACAAATAAAGGTGAATTGAATTGAATTGAATTGTGTGGGGTGTGTTAAGTGTTCATCAGCTTCATAGTATGAGGGAAGAAACTTTCCTTCAGTCGGCTGGTGCGTGACCGGATGCTGTGGAACCGTCTGCCTGAGGGTAGCAGAGAGAAAAGTCTGTGGCTTGGGTGGCTGGAGTCGCTGATGATTCTCTTGACTTTCCTCATGCACCGCCTGGTGTAGATGTCCTGGAGGGAGGGAAGCTCACCTCCTACTACGCGTCCAGCAGTTTGCACAATCCTATGTAGCCCTTTGCGATTGCTGCCGGTGCTGTTTCTATACCAGGTGGTGATACAGCCAGACGGGATGCTCTCCACAGTGCAGGTGTAGAACGAGCGGAGGATGTGGGGGCTCATTCTGAGACGCCTGAGGGAGAAGAGGCGTTGTTGTGCCTTCCTCAGCACTGTGTCTGTGTGAGCAGTCCATGTCAAATCCTCAGCGATGTGGACTCCAAGAAACTTTGTGCTGACTCTCTCCAATGGTGTCCCGTTGATGGTGATGGTGATGTGTTCTCTCTCCTGAAATCCACCACCAGCTCCTTTTTGCTGATGTTAAGCAAGAGGTGGTTTTCCTTACACCACTGCATCAGAGTGTGCACCTCCTCTCTCTAGCGTAGTGTCAAAACAGGTGATTTTGCTCACATTTTAAGATTATAAGGCTGAACGGCATGAAATGCCCTCCGTCTACAGAGATATCTTCTTATAGTGTTAGTCTACAGTATTTCTCTGTTGCAATCGGGACATCACAATAATTAACCCAGAAAAAAGCAGTGCAATAACTATCAGACTACTGTTGTGTCTGCGATAAGGAGGAGGTGTTCGGGGGTGAGGTCTCTAAATAACACTGTTGACAACCAGGATAGAAAAGTAACTGTATTAAATAGGCACTGTCCTTATAAATAAACTAGAAATCACACATCACGTTTTAATCTTCTAAGCAAGGGCTTATTATGCGGTCCTAGTGCCATCTTGTGGATAGACAACGTCAACCGTCTTTGGCTAATGGACGGCGACAAGTGCTGTTATTGCAGAATATCACACTGCTATCAGCCAATCAGACTCGAGAACCAGACAGAACTGTTGTGTGTGTATATATATACAATACAAGATCACACTTGTAGTATTGTTATATGGCTGTATATCGGCACTGGTGGGAAGCATGCGTTGGCACGAGTCCACAGGCTAAGTGCCATAGTATCCCACCAGTGCTGATATACAGCCATATCGCACTGCTACAAGTGTAATATTGCGTTTATACAACAGTTCGGCATAATCGTGTGTATAAAAAAGAAAATCAAACACTGAGAGTCTATAAATCCTTATGTATGAGGAACTACTTTCTTCCGCCATTCATTTACATCGGCAGCTGACGGCAGAACAGCAGAAGCCGTTACTAACTCACCAGCATCACTGTAGAGCTAGTGTTTGAATGATTCTCAAGCGTTTTGTCTAAAGTGAGGACAAAACAGCTGATTTTGCTCACATTTTAAGATTATAAGGCTGAACTGCATGAAATGCCATCAGTCTGCAGAGATTTCCTGATATTTCTCTGTGGCAATATCACATATATATGGGATTTCATAATAACCCAGAAAAAGGCAAAGCTATTCAATTACTACCAAATTATTGTTGTGTTGTGATAATAAAAAACATTAAACACATGCGGGCATTTCTTTCTTTCTGTTTACTGAACTAGTCTGCAATAATGAAAACAGGAGACGCATTAGACACAAACAGATGGCCAACAAAAGAGTAACTCAGTGTTATACAAAGAGTGGCCAACATAAAATACATACATTCCTGATCTCTGAGTCCCATCTCACACTCAATACACTGCAATTACTATAATATAAATGCAGCACTACAACATACAAAAGAGAGAAATCAACTTAGAGTGTCTCTTACCAGTTTTATAATGATTTGATCAGCTGTAGTTTGAAAATACGCCAATCTTTTCACTTCTAAGCCCCTATTATGCGGTCTCTGTCACCATCTTGTGGATGGACAACGACAACACTCTTAGCTCTGCTCAATGACAGGCTGGTAGATGACGACACGCTGTATTTCCGAAATTATAAATATTTAAAATAGGCGCTATACTTAAATAAACTGCATAGTTGCAATCTAAACAACTACATTCTCTACTAAAAAGCCTCAAAGTACATTATGTTGTTCAACAGCTGCAATATTTGTTAAACTGTAGTGAGTTCATTGATCTGCTGTCACTCTATGTGGACGGAGTAATACAGAAGGGTGAGGAGGCTGTAGGAATTCTGATCAGATTCGAGAACCAGACAGAACTGTTGTGTATGTATGTATGTATGTATGTATGTATGTGTATGTGTGTATATATATATATATATATATATATTCAACTGTAAAATATAAAATTACTTGTAAATTTATTTGATGCAGACACCAAAATTGGAGGTCTCAATCTTTGACCCATGTATTTCTCTCTTAACATGCATCATTGACTCCCACAGACGCTGCGCTGGTGCCTAAACCTGGGCATTCATGAGGTGACTGTATATGCGTTCAGCATCGAGAACTTCAAGCGCTCAAAGGAGGAGGTGGACGGCCTGATGGAGCTGGCCAGACAGAAGTTCAGCCGCCTGCTGACAGAGCAGTGAGTTAGTCTTCTATACGATCTGCTCATCTTCAGTATACAGTTTTGCGCAATCCATAATCCATATTTTGTCCTATTTACATAGGGAGAATCTTGAGAAGCACGGTGTGTGTATTCGTGTGCTGGGAGATCTGACTCTGCTGCCTGAAGATCTGCAGACGCTTATTGCCAAAGCTGTGGTGTCAACCAGAGAGCACAACAAGTGAGTGTTTGTCACCCAACTCATTTTGAAAGTTGCTAAATTATGTTGTGATGTCATTAAGTAATTAAAAATGGCATCTTTATGTAATTTACACTCACTGGCCTTTTTATTAGGTACACATTACTAGTACCAGGTTGGACCACGTTTTGCTTTCAGAACTGCCTTAGTCCTTCGTGGCAGAGATTGGTACTGGAAATATTCCTCAGAGATTTTGCTCCATATTGACATGATAGCATCACACAGTTGCTGCAGATTTGTCGGCTGCACATCCATGATGCGAATCTCCCTTTCCACCACATCCCAAAGGTGCTCTATTGTATTGAGTTCTGGTGACTGTGGAGGCCATTTGAGTAAAGTGAACTCATTGTCATGTTCAAGAAACCAGTGTGAGATGATTCATGCTTTATGACATGGTGCGTTATCCTGCTGGAAGTAGCCATCAGAAGATTGGTACACTGTGGTCATAAAGGGATGGACATGGTCAGCAACAATACTCAGGTAGGCTGTGGTGTTGACACGATGCTCAATTGGTACTAATGGGCCCAAAGTGTGCCAAGAAAATATCCCCCACACTATTACACCACCAGCCTGAACCTTT
This sequence comes from Danio aesculapii, assembly GCF_903798145.1. Classification (NCBI taxonomy): domain Eukaryota; kingdom Metazoa; phylum Chordata; class Actinopteri; order Cypriniformes; family Danionidae; genus Danio; species Danio aesculapii. Next base: position 5,046,660 of record NC_079450.1, on the reverse strand, counting down.
GACACACAGGAGGATGGATCCATGCTGTCATGTTGATGACGCCAAATTCTGACCCGACCATCCGAATGTGGCAGCAGAAATGGAGACTCCTCAGACCAGGCAACGTTTCTCCAATCTTCTATTGTCCAGTTTTGGTGAGCCTGTGTGAATTGTAGCCTCAGTTTCCTGTTCTTAGCTGACAGGAGTGTCACCCGGTGTGGTCTTCTGCTGCTGTAGCCCATCTGCCTCAAGGTTGGACGTGTTGTGTGTTCAGAGATGCTCTTCTGCAGACCTCGGTTATAACGAGTGCTTATTTGAGTTACTGTTGCTTTTCTACCAGCTGGAACCAGTCTGGCCATTCTCCTCTGACCTCTGGCATCAACAAGGCATTTGCACCATCAGAACTGCCGCTCACTGGATATTTCCTCTTTTTCAGACCATTCTCTGTAAACCCTAGAGATGGTTGTGCATGAAAATCCCAGTAGATCAGCAGTTTCTGAAATACTCAGACCAGCCCTTCTGTCCCCAAAAACCATGCCACGTTCGAAGTCACTTAAATCCCCTTTCTTCCCCATTCTGATGCTCTGTTTGAACAACAGCAGATCATCTTGGCCATGTCTACATGCCTAAATGCATTGAGTTGCTACCATGTGATTGCTGATTAGGAATTAACAAGCAGTTGGACAGGTGGACCTAATAAAATGGCCAGTGAGTGTACAAAATAATGAATTAGTTTTATTAAACTTAAAAATTAACTTTGTGAAAATTTGTGCATCCGAAAAGTGTTCATAGCGCTTCACTTTTCCCACATTTTTTATGTTCCTGCCTTATTACAAAATGGATTAAATTAATTTATTCCCTCAACATTCTACACACAATCCCCCATAATGACAATGTGAAAAAAGAGTTTTTGAAATTGTAGCAAATTTATTAAAAATAAAAAAGCTGAAAATCACATGTACATCAGTATTCACAGCCTTTGCTCAATACTTTGTTGATGCACCTTTGGCAGCAATTACAGCCTTAAATCTTTTTGAATATGATGCCACAAGCTTGGCACACCTGTCTTTAGGAATTTTTGCCCATTCCTCTTTGCAGTACCTTTCAAGCTCTATGAGATTGGATGGGAAACGACAGTGTACAGCCATTTTCAGATCTCTCCAGAGATGTTCAATAGGATTTAGGTCTGGGCTCTGGCTGGGCCACTCAAGGAGATTCACAGAGTTGTTGTGAAGCCACTTCATTGATATTTTGGCGGTGTGCTTTGTGTTATTGTCCTGCTGGAAGATAAACCGTCGCTCCAGTCAAGAGCACTCTGAAGCAGGTTTTCATTCAGGATGTCTCTGTATATTGCTGCATTCATCTTTCCCTCTATCCTGACTAGTCTTCCAGTTCCTGCTGCTGAAAAACATCCCCACAGCATGATGCTGCCACCCCCATGCTTCACTGTAGGGATGCTATTAGCCTGGTGATGAGCCGTGCCTGGTTTTCACCTAAAGTAACGCCTGGCATTCACTCCAAAAAGTTCAATTTTAGTCTCATCAGACCAGAGAGTTTAGTTTCTTATGGTCTGAGAGTCCTTCAGATGCCTTTAGTCAAATTCCAGGCAGGGAGTGGCTTCCGTCTGGTCACTCTACCATACAGGCCTGATTGGTGGATTGCTGCACAGATGGTTGTCCTTCTGTAAGGTTCTCCTCTCTCAACAGAACAACGCTGGAGCTCAGACAGAGTCACCATCGGGTTATTGATCACCTCCCTGACTGAGGCACTTCTCCCCCGATCACTCAGCTTAGATGGCCGGTCAGCTCTAGGAAGAGTCCTGGTGGTTCAAACATCTTCCACTTACGGATGATGGAGGCCACTGTGCTCATTGGAACTTTCAGAGCAGCAGAAATGTTTCTGTAACCTTCCCCAGCCATGTGCTTCGAGACAATCCTGTCTCAGAGGTCTACAGACAGTTCCTTTGTCTTCATGCTTGGTTTGTGCTTTGATATGCACTGTCAACCCTGGGACCTTATATAGACAGATGTTTGCCTTTTCAGATCATGTCCAATCAGCTGAATTTACAACAGGTGAACTCCAATGAAGCTGCTGAAACATCTCAAGAATGATCAGTGGAAACAGAATGTACCTGAGCTCAATTCAGAGCTTCACGCCAAAGGCTGTGAATACTGATGTACATGTGATATTTCAGCTTTTATTTTTAATAAATTTGCAACAATTTAAAAAACTCTTTTTTCACATTGTCATTATGGGGGATTGTGTGTAGAATGTTGAGGAAATAAATTAATTTAATCCATTTTGGAATAAGGCTGTAAAATAAAATAAAAAATGTGGAAAAAGTGAAGCGCTATGAACACTTTCCGGATGCACTGTATATATATATATGTTTCATCTATGTGTATGATGTTGTTCATGCTACGCTTTGATGTAATTCACTTGACAGGATTCAATGACTGAATAAAAATGCAGAATTTATTTCAAATAGAAACTATAAATAGTCTTTACTCTCATTTTTGATTATTTAATACATCCTAGGAAATTGAACCTTAATGATTTGTAACATTAATGTGTGCTTTAGCATCATAATCTCGTGTGTTTCTCTGCAGGTGTTTTCTGAACGTGTGTTTTGCTTACACGTCAAGACATGAAATTGCTAACGCAGTGAAGGAAATGGCATGGGGAGTCGAGCAGGGACTAATCAAATCCAGGTAAACTCCATTTTACGGAAACAAGTGCAGCAAAACAACAGCAGCAAATTTATTATAATTAATTGTGTTTTTTATATTTCAGCGACGTGTCTGAAGTTCTCCTCAGTGAGTGTCTGTATAGCAGTAATTCTCCAAACCCTGATCTGCTCATCCGTACATCTGGAGAAGTGCGTCTCAGTGACTTCTTACTGTGGCAGGTAATGGAGATTCCATTATTAGTCAATATCATAGCATATGCATACAAGCGCTCGCTCAAATATACAGGATTTTCAGGATATAAAGCAGGGGTCGCAAACTGATCATTTACGGCCTGCCTTCCTTCTCCCTCCGGCCCGCAATTGATGTCAAAACTATAACGAGATTCAGACCAACAAAACATATATTTTTGAACCACTATCACTGTTGTGCAGTCGTGTCTAACCCGTCTAGCCACTTGTGGTTTTGACCCGCCACCTAGTCGACATTTAAAGTACTGCATTCAGATTAGTTTTACTTTCATTTTCTCTCAGTGTGTGGTTGAGAGTTACACACGTGTTTTAATTCTGTGGCTGATATAAACATTAAATTATATGTCTGTAAGTGCTCTTTTTTTTACTAAAGCTCTGTTTTTGTAAATATTCAAGCGTCGTTTGATTATCATTAGTTTTATTCCACTTGTATTTTGTTGTACAAACATTTCTTCGTGGCTCAAACGTTATGCTGGTGGTGTAACAAATATGATAATTTTGCTAATATTCCATTCAAATGGTCTCATTTAATAGATCTTCCTCATATGCTTATTAAGATTTGCTTAAAAAACTATGTGCATTAGTAAAACTGGACTGCTAGTTGAATTAAACTTGTTAAAGTAAATGTGAATATGTACATACATATATACATTTCTCCTCTTTGTTGTAGTTTAAAAAATAAAGATATTGAGAAGAAACACAATATCACAATGCCAGTAAACAGTCACTTGTTACCCAAACGTTACGCTGTAATATGCTGTAACATTTCTGATATAAGGAATACCAATTAAATTAGCCAGTATTCCCCTGAAACAACACATCAGATGAATTTAGGCTGTTAAAGAGCTACTATTAAGGACTATAAAAGGTCATATTTTGGTTTGGAGTGCCCAACAAACACATATGCATGCATGGGACAAAAAAATACTGACCTAATTATCCCCAAGACAAGTAATTTTTCCAAACCCCTCCTTTGTGTCCATCTGCTGCGATTGGTCCAAGACTCAGTCTCTGGGGATTGGTCTACTGCATGTAGCACGTTGAAACTAGGCCTGTAACATTGTCTATTTTTTGTTGTACAATATATTGCACTAAAATATATTGAAGTAAACTATATTATTGTCATTTTTAGATTATTTGTATCATTATATGATGCCAGAATACCAATATAGTATCATCAAAATGCAAGTACACTCTTCCAAAAGAACACATCATATTTAATTCTTAAGAATATTTCATTTAATTATAGTTATTTTAATAATTTAACAATAAGGCATTGGAATCAGAATGTGCATATCCTCAATAAATAATAATAAATGTTAACACAAAAGTGCAAGGTAAAGAGTAACAGAGGCTGCGATATCTGCTACCAGATCTATTTTCAGTCGTCAGACACCAACATAAGAATAAACTATAGTAATTTATAGTAAATACTATGGTGTTTATTAACCATACTGACACTGACACCTCCAATAGAGTTAGAGATGTTGCACAATCAGCTAAAGTGTTGCTTGTATAGGCGATATAAATTACTTCACCAAAAATGATTGAGCTCATGTCCCTGTCTTATGAGATAAGTCCATACAGTGCATCCGGAAAGTATTGATAGCGCTTCACTTTTCACACATTTTTTATGTTACAGCCTTATTCCAAAATGGATTGAATTCATTTATTTCCTCAACATTCTGAAAAATCACATGTACATCAGTATTCACAGCCTTTGCTCAATACTTTGTTGATGCACCTTTGGCAGCAATTACAGCCTCAAGTCTTTTTGAATACGATGCCACAAGCTTGGCACACCTGTCTTTGGGAATCTTTGCCCATTCCTCTTTGCAGTACCTCTCACGCTCTATGAGATTGGATTGGAAGCGATGGTGTACAGCCATTTTCAGATCTCTCCAGAGATGCTCAATAGGATTCAGGTCTGGGCTCTGGCTGGGCCATTCAAGGACATTCACTGAGTTGTTGTATAGCCACTCCATTGATATTTTGGCGGTGTGCTTTGGGTCATTGTCCTGCTGGAAGATGAACCGTCGCCCCAGTCTGAGGTCAAGAGCACTCTAAAGCAGGTTTTCATTCAGGATGTCTCTGTACATTGCTGCATTCATCTTTCCCTCTATCCTGACTAGTCTTCTAGTTCCTGCTGCTGAAAAACATCCCCACAGCATGATGCTGCCACCACCATGCTTCACTGTAGGGATGGTATTAGCCTGGTGATGAGCGCTGCCTGGCATTCACTCCAAAGAGTTCAATTTTAGTCTCCTCAGACCAGAGAGTTTAGTTTCTTATGGTCTGAGAGTCCTTCAGATGCCTTTTGGTAAATTCCAGGCGGGGAGTGGCTTCTGTCTGGCCACTCTACCATACAGACCTGATTGGTGGATTGCTGCACAGAAGGTTGTCCATCTGTAAGGTTCACCCCTCTCCACAGAAGAACGCTGGAGCTCAGACGGAGTGACCATCGGGTTATTGATCACCTCCCTGGCTAAGGTCCTTCTCCCCCGATCACTCAGCTTAGATGGCCGGCCAGCTCTAGGAAGAGTCCTGGTGGTTCCAAACATCTTCCACTTACGGATGATGGAGGCCGCTGTGCTCATTGGAACTTTCAGAGCAGCAGAAATCTTTCTGTAACCTTCCCCAGCATTGTGCCTCGAAACAATCCTGTCTCAGAGATCTACAGACAATTCCTTTGTCTTCATGCTTGGTTTGTGCTTTGACATGCATTGTAAACCCTGGGACCTTATATAGACAGGTGTACGCCTTTTCAGATCATGTCCAATCAACTGAATTGACCACAGGTGAACTCCAATGAAGCTGCTGAAACATCTCAAGAATGATCAGTGGAAACAGAATGTACCTGAGCTCAATTTAGAGCTTCACGCCAAAGGCTGTGAATACTGATGTACATGTGATTTTTCAGCTTTTTTATTTTTAATAATTTTTTTCACATTGTCATTATGGGGTATTGTGTGTAGAATGTTGAGGAAATAAATGGATTTAATCCATTTTGGAATAAGGCTGTAACATAAAAAATTGTGGAAAAGGTGAAGTGATACTTTACAGATGCACTGTATATTGATTATTGTGACAGATCTAATTGAAACAGAACAGAACTTTTCAAGACAGTGTTGAAGCAACAAGCAAAAATCCATACTATTAAATAACATTGCATAACTAAAAGTAATATTCCACAACAGTAGTAATCAAATTAACACCATTATTCTGTTGTCTCATTCTAACCCTAATAAATGTTTTCTAAATAAATAAACAGTCGGCAAAACACCTATCACATTTGTTCTTCTTGCATGCATCTTCTGAAAACTTCCGATTTTACCCCACAAACAGAACTACAAAAGCTTCTTAATGCTGTTATGAAGTATGTAATGAGGTTGCACTCTATAATGATTAAATGTTATCTCTTTTCTCCATTATTAAACCTTTTCCTCAATTATGTTATACTTCACAGACCTCGTATTCGTGTCTGGTGTTCCAGTCAGTCCTGTGGCCCGAATACTCCTTCTGGAATCTGTGTGAGGCTATTTTGCAGTTTCAGCTGAGTCATCGATCTCTCCAGGTGTGCCATAACACTTCTGTTGTTCTGTTTGTGTGGAGAATTTTCAGCTTATTTAATGTACCTGCTGCATTGGGTGCCATTCCTGACATTTCACATCATGCAATGTGGCTATTGCAGATTCACACATTGATGCTGTAACTACATTTTGTGCAGCATCAAAAACAGGCTTCTACAGGGTTCATACGGTCCTGGAATAGTCATGGAATTTTGACAAGGCATTTTCCAGGCCTGGAAAAGTTTTGGAAAACAAACAAACCAACGAATTTTGGAAAAATCATGTAAATGAATCTGTTTAACACAAATCTGTCTACTTGAATATGTTTGAGGTGATAATATTGGGTAAATTTTAAATAGAATTGCGCTCTTCTCTGTGTGGGGTAACTCACAGTTTCACCTTCGGCTCTCTTTCACTCACATTCGTCAAAGGTCAAGCTACATTTTTGAGTTGCTACACAGATTGTCCCATATTTTTATGAAATTATGTTTTGTTTGTCGCATAAAGTTAACTGGTTATGTGATGTAGGTAAATGGTGTGCTTCATCCTTCAAGCCTGGATGGGAGACACCATGGGAAAGTTCAACAAAATCTCACGAAAATTCGTAACTTTTTGATTTAGTGGCTAATTCGTATCAATTCGTATGATCTAATTCGTACTATTTGGTACAATTTGCTCATCACCCAATGACGGTTGGGGTTAGAAGTGGGGTTAGGTGCCACGCCTCCTTTTTAAAATCGTACAATTTCGTACGACTGAACTCGTACGAATTAGCCACTAAACTGACAAAACGTGAAATACTTACGTTTTCTTGTGAGATCAGGCTGGAATGTTAGTATGGATGTTTCCCTGTATTGGGTTGCAGCTGGAAGGGCTTCCACTGCGTAAAACAAATGCTGAAATAGTTGGCGGTTTATTCCGCTGTGGAATTTATCCTTATTCATAAATAAGGATTTTCGTACGACTGAACTTGTGCAAATTTGTACGAATTAGCCATTAAACTGACAAAACGTAAAATACCTACGTTTTCCCGTGAGATCCGGCTGGAATTTTAGGTTGCTGCCAGAAGTGGTGTAAGTGAGACCAGCAGGGGGCGCTCAATCTGCAGTCTGCGTGGGTCCTAATGCCTCAGTATATTGATGGGGACTTTATACTGCTCAGTGAGCGCCGTCGTTTCGAGTGAGGCGTTAAACCGAGGTCCTGACTCTGTGATCTTTATAAATCCCAGGATGTCCTTCGAAATTATTTTATCAAAATATGTGATATTAATTTCAGCTTCGGCTCTCTTTCACTCAAATTCGTCTAAATTCAAGCTACATTTTTGAGTGTGGTGTCCAGAAACCATTTCTAACTACAGGGCTAAGATCCTGTGGGTGCTCAAAGCTAATTTGTACTATTATAAGTCTTATAAGTCAACAAGTTAACATTTCTAAAATATTTTCACACAGCAAGATGCTTTTTAAAACCATTAAAACGTGCATTTTTTCACATAGTGTACGTAGACATTACACGAAACATCAGGTCATGAATATTTACCTGAAAGCTTTGGAAAAGTACTGGAATTTTAGTAGTTAATATGTGTATGAACCCTGCCTCTGATCTTAACCAGGTTGGATTTATTTGGTTTTATCAACCCCAAACTTACTCCACAAGCTGGAGTGTGTTCAACTCCTTTTGTGCAACCGGCCTCAGGTTTGTCACATAACCTGCTTTTTATATTTAGGCCTTGATGTCATGTGTGTGCTGTGTTGCAGAAAGCCCGGGAGCTGCACAGAGAAGAGCAAGTGCTTCAACAGATGGAGTCGGATCGCACCTGTGTGGCTGAAATCCTCCAGCATCGCGGTAATGGGAAGCCTATGGACGGTCAGAGTCGGCAGAACGCACTGCTAAACTACAGCAGCAGCCGAGAGGAGAGGGTTCGAGGCTTTCTGAACGTCCTGCAGCACAAGAGAGACGCTTTCTTCAATGATTTAAGCAGCCAGGCTGTTGTGGCTTAGCGCTGAACTGTTTATACGCTGATCTGTAAATACTGTAGATCTGGAAGGACGCTTCACCCCGTTTTATGGGGCAATGGTTATGTATACTTGATATTGAAATAGAAATGAGCTTAAATCTGATAATAAATTCACTTTGATTGAGCACAGGGGCTTCTTTTATGAACTAACACACTGTTTGATATCAGTGTAATTTTTTTTTAATTATTATTCAATCAAGAAAGTGCACGTTAGTATAAGTAAAAAGTCATTATTGTTCAATAACTGGTCAGTATTGATCATTATTACTTCATTTGATATTTTTCTAACTGCTTGTGTAAAGAAATACACAAGGCAATTTAAGTATAAAGGTTAATTACAGTAACACATTTAACTGAAATTAGTTCATTCATTTATTTTCCTTAAGTTTAGTTGCTTATTTATCAAGGGTTGCCACAGCGGAATGAACCGCCAACTATTTCAGCATTTGTTTTACGCAGTGGAAGCCCTTCCAGCTGCAACCTAGTACTGGGAAACATTTATACTAACATTCCAGCCTGATCTCACGAGAAAACTACGATTTTAAAAAGGAGGTGTGGCACCTAACCCCACCCCTAAACCCAACCGTCATTGGGGGATGAGCAAATTGTACTAAATTGTACAAATTAGATTGTACGAATTAGCCACTAAATCCAAAAGTTACGAATTGCCGTGAGATTGTGTTGAACCTTCACACATACACTAATACACTACAGCAGTGTTTCCCAACCCTGTTCCTGGAGGCACACCAACAGTACATATTTTATATGTCTCCCTTATCTGACCCATTCGTGTCAGGTGTTGGGGTCTTTTCTAATGTTCTGCTGAGTTGATTCAGGTGTGTTTGATTAGGGAGAAGTTGAAAATGTGTACTGTTGGTGTGCCTTCAGGAACAGGGTTGGGAAACACTTCACTACAGGCCAATTTGTGTTTGGACTGTGGGATAAACTGGAGCACTCAGAGGAAGCCCACGCCAACACGGAGAAAACATGCAAACTCTACACAGAAATGCCGCTGAAATTAGTTTTGCATGGAATATTAATGTACATGGAAAAGCATATCAAATGTAAGTAGTGTCCATTTTTAAATAACTTTCAATTATCATGGAGTGTAAAGGATATATTTCTGTATTATTTAAAGATATTGACCTTAATAAATTGGATTATATATAATATATTCAAAATAAAAAACTGTTGCTGACAAAATGGTGAAACCTAGAGTTTTAAAGAATAATGGTGAAGTTTTTACCATTGATTAATATTTTGGGGGGGTAAACTGTTCACCCAAAAATGAAAATCCATTCGTCATTACTTACTCACCATTTACTTGTTTCAAACCTTTATGAGTTTCTTTCTTCTGTTAAATACTAAAGAAGATATTTTGAAGAATGTTGGAAACTAGTAACCACTGACTTACATAGTGTTTGTTTACTGTACACTCACCGGCCACTTTATTAGATACACCTTACTAGTATTGGGTTGATCCCCTTTTTGCCTTCAGAATTGCCTTAATCCTTCATGACATAGATTCAACAAGGTACTGGAAATATTCCTCAGAGATTTTGCTCCATATTGACATGATAGCATCACACAGTTGCTGCAGATTTGTTGGCTACACATCCATGATGTGAATCTCCCGTTCCACCACATCCCAAAGGTGCTCTATTGGATTGAGCTCTGGTGACTGTGGAGGCCATTTGAGTACAGTGAACTCATTGTCATGTTCATGAAACCAGTCTGAGATGATTCATAGTTTATGACATGGTGTGTTATCCTGCTGGAAGTAGCCATCAGAAGATGGGTACACTGTGGTCATAAAGGGATGGACATGGTCAGCAACAATACTTAGGTAGGCTGTGGTGTTGACACCATGCTCAATTGGTACTAATGGACCCAAAGTATGCCAAGAAAATATCCCCCACACCATTACACCACCACCAGCCTGAACCATTGATAGAAGGCAGGATGGATCCATGCTTTCATGTTGTTGACGCCAAATTCTGACCTGAGCATCCAGAAATGGAGACTCATCAGATTCTCCAATCTTCTATTGTCCAGTTTTGGTGAGCCTGTGTGAATTGTAGCTTCAGTTTCCTCTTCATAGCTGACAGGAGTGGCACCTGGTGTGGTCTTCTGCTGCTGTAGCCCTTCCGCCTCATGGTTGGATGTGTTGTGTGTTCAGAGATGCACTTCTGCAGACCTTGGTTGTAACGAGTGCTAATTTGAGTTACTGTTGCCTTTCTATCAGCTGGAACCAGTCTGGCCATTCTCCTCTGACCTCTGGCATCAACAAGGCATGTGCGTCCACAGAACTGCTGCTCACTGGATATTTCCTCTTTTTCAGACTATTCTCTGTAAACCCTAGAGATGGTTGTGCGTGAAAATCCCTGTAGATCAGCAGTTTCTGAAATACTCAGAACAGCCCTTCTGGCACCAACAACCATGCCACATTCGAAGTCAGAGTGTAGAAACCAATGGTTAAAGGTATTAACCTTTTTTTTTTTTTTTTTTTTATATCTTATTTTGTGTTCAACAGAATATATATATATATATATATATATATATATATATATATATATATATATATATATATATATATATATATATAATAAAGGTTTGTAACCACATGAGGGAGAGTAAATAGTAAGTAAATTTTCTCTCTTTTCTGGTTAACCATCCCTTTAAAGGGCTATCAAATGATTCCTGATGAGGAGTTTTGGGCATTTTTACATGTTTTTTGGTATAATATTAATCTTGGTATAATAGTCTTTTACTTATTTTTAAATAAATAAGACAAATTCTAATGTCAAACTTCTGTTGTTTTGATGCATGAATCCCCCATCTTAACTTGATGGGAGCGAAACATATATTTGTGTATATATTTAAAGATATGTAAAAGAATAAATGACCTAAAACTTGATTAAATATGTAAAAATATTAAAAACTGGGTTAAACCTAGTGGTTTGAAGAAGTATTGGCAAGTAATCAGTATTTTGGGGCCAAACTGTAATGTTTAAATGGAGTATTGTAAAATACTATGAAATTATTCCAGTTCTAACTATTCCCGATGAGACGTTTTGAACATTTTTACACCGAATTTTGGCTTAATTTTGGCTTTAAAATAAAAAAAAAGAAATTTTTCTGTTGTTTTGATGCCCGAAACCTCATTTCCATCTCTAAACTTGTCATGGAGTGTAATATATATTTCTGTATATATTTAAATACATGTACAAGAATAAGTGGACTTAATAAATGTGATGGGTAAAACCTTTAGATTTGAAGAATACTGGCAAAGTTTTAACAATTAATCAGTATTTTGTGGCCAAACTCCTTAAATATAGTCTCTTAAAATGTCGTCAAAATGATTACTGTTCTATACATGTGGTACCTGACTAGATGTTTTGGACATTTTTACACCAAATTACATGTTCCTGTGTTATCTGGAATTTTAAGGCCTATTATGTTGGCTTTAAAAAAAATTAATAAACCCAACATGTTCAAAAATGTTCTGTTGTTTTGATAAATAAAACTCCATTTCCATCTCTGAAGTTGTCGTGGAGTAACATATATTTCTGTATATTTTTAAAGATATCCTACAAAAAAAAAGTGGTCTTCATAAGTTTGATTGTGTGTGTCAAATAGGTAAAACCTTTAGATTTGAAGAATAATGGCAAAGTTTTAACAATTTATCAGTATTTTGGGGCCAAACTCCTTAAATAGAGTCTCGTAAAATGTCATCAATATGATTACTGTTCTATACATGTGCCACCTGACTAGATGTTTTGGACATTTTTATACTAAATTACATGTACTGTGTTATCTGGAATCTTGGTAGGCCTATAATTTTGGTCTTAAAACATAAATAAACCCAACACATCCTAATGTCAAAAACGTTCTGTTGTTTTGATAAATAAAACCCCATTTCCATCTCGGAACTTGTCATGGAGTGTAACATATATTTTATGTATATATTTAAAGATATCTTCAAGAATAAGTGGCCTTAATTAATTTCATTGTATGTTTAAACTGGTAAAACCTTTAGATTTGAAGAAAAATGGCCAAGTATTACCAATTAATCAGTATTTTGTGGTAAAAATGTTTTAAAATGTTACCAAAATGGTTGCTGTTCTATACATGCTCTAACTGACTAGATGTTTTGGACATTTTTACACCAAATTATATGTTTATTGTGTTATCTGGAATCTTAAGGCCTATTATTGTGGCTTTAAAAAATAAATAAACCCAGCATGTTCAAAAATGTTCTGTTGTTTTGATAGATAAAACCCCATTTCCATCTCTGAACTTGTCGTGGTGTGTAACATATATTTCTGTTTATATTTAAAGGTATCCTACAAGAATAAGAGGTCTTATAATACATTTGACTGTATGTGTCAAACGGATAAAACCTTTAGATTTGAAGAATAATGACAAAATGTCGACAATTAGTCCGTATTTTGGGGCCAAACTGAGTCTTTTAAAATAGGCTAGGCTACCTGACGAGATGTTTGGACATGTTTACACCGAATTAAATACTAGTGTGTTATCTGGAAACCTCGGTATTATTTTTGCTTTAAAAACTAAACAAAAGGGACACATTCTAATGTTAAACTTATTCTGTTGTTTTGATACATAAAACCCCATTTCCGTCCCTGAACTTACGACGACGTTAGCAGTTTTTGTCTGTTCGTTTCATTATTTACATTAAATTCCCGATGTGTTGTCCGGTCTGGCCTGCAGGGGCGCCATTACTACCAAGACGAGCAGCAGCATCTGTATGAGCTTGAAAAAACCCGGTAAAGTCTAGATGGGATACAGCTGCGGATTCTCAGCTTAATTTCTGTGACACTGCACAACATTAACTAATATTTTACATTAGTGTTGGATTTAAGGTTGTGGTAGTGGTAAACGTTAATAAAATCCAATTTAATTGGTAATTTAATAAATAATATGATGAATACTCGGTGTGATTACTGTTTATACATTAGTATGACGGTTGGGGTAAGGGTAGACGGTAAATAAATACAATTTATAGGTAAATAATATAAATATTTCTTGTTAACTTCCGACTGCGGCTGTATCCCTTCTGAAACCCGAGCGGGGAATTCAGTCATTGTTGCTTTAAGGGATAAGCGACGCCCAGCGATACGTCATCGTCCTCGCGGCCAATCGCCGAGCGGAGTATGTAAAATCTGGTTTAAACCGGTTTCTATCTTAAATTTCAATATAAAAACTTAATAAAACATATAGAGCCGTTATTGTATTTTACGCGAGACGCTGTGAGGCGTGTAGGGAGCCGCTGCTGACGAGCATACTATATACACCCACATTCAGATTTTTTGCCATTTTTTCGGGGTTTTTCTGCAGCCAAGATGCCCAAAAGAAAGGTAAGAGTGCACCGAGATATTTTTATTTTTAACAAAAATCGTTAAATTTGATATTTGTGTACATATGTGTGTATTTTTAGCATTTTTTTGTTGCTGTTATCCACTGTGATGGTGTAGTTGTTTTTTTAATAATGGCGGACGGTCGATTTTACATATTCACTGTCAGGGATACTGTCACTCTGTGACGAAAACACGAGCAAAAACGCCTGAAAATAAGACCACACGAGCTTTTTCACATCGACTGATACTGTAACCTATATATGCATTATAATTTCGATGATTATTTGAGGAAAACAAATCCGTAACATCCTGTATGATCGCCTGATCACTTGATAATATAAATGGAGGGAACTTGCAGGTCTTGCGACGCTGGTCGAACTATTGCTCAACTATTACTCATATTACCACACACAAACAGTCATATTTTAATAAATATCACCCTTTTACCATCGCATATATGATTTTGACGATTATGATGTATGAAGTACATTAAAAAAATAATATCGCGATAGTAATTTGCTTTAAAATCACATTTCAAACGCGAGTGTATATGTAGTCATTTTTAGTATTAAAATCATGTATTGCACTGTTCTATCCCGTCAGTTAAGCTGGTACTGTCATTGTTGATGTGCAGTATTCCGCCTACTCGAAACGTCAAGCTGCCATCTTTACAGCACCTGTGTGTCTTGTGAAGACGGCGCATTGCTAGTTATACGCCTTTAAACTGCATGCTAGTGTTATTTTTATACACCCTATGGAAGCATTCCATCGTGCTTTTATGCAAGCTGCAGATTTTTCGTGAGGAAAACAAAGGAACTGTACGCAGAGGATCGCCCCTCTGTCGTTTAAAAGGCGCGTAGTGATGCAGACAAACAAAAGGAAGCCGTCTTTGCCCGCGCGCTCTGACAGCCCGGATTTGAATTTGAATATGCGCGGGAAGACGGCAGAAATAAAGTCATCCGTTATGAAAAATAGCTCATCGCCTGTGACGTAAAGACTCGAGACTTTAACAAAGAACTTTTATATCGGTCACCGTGTTATTAATATTATTAAATTATATATTTAAGATTATTTAAAAAAATTGAATTCTTTAACGGTTTTTCTTTTTTGTTTTGTTCATTTAGATTGATGGTGAGAAGGGCGCCAAAGGCAAGGAGGAGGTTTGTCTCGTTTATTTAAAATGATATTTGCATATATTTATTTTTATGTATTATTATTAATAATTAAATCATGCCTAAGCCTAAAATATATTTGTTAATATTTCTGTAAATTGAAAAACAAACTTCAAATAAATTATAAATATATATATATATATATATATATATATATATATATATATATATATATATATATATATATATATATATACACACACACAATGTACATGTTTAATGTACATTTCTAATCTGAATTTGTCCTGCATATGATTGAGAAATCACAACCTCTGACTTTATTTTTAGTTTGCTAGTGTTTACGTTTCATTAGTTTACATCAACCACCATAGATATTCACTGTAATGGCCAAATAATACTTTATTTATTTGAATTTTTAAAAAATATCTATATTTTTCTATCTTCCCTGGTCATCATATTTATTGTTAATTAATTTATTTACATATTTTTTCCAGCCAACAAGACGCTCCGCGAGGTTGTCTGCTGTAAGCATCATCTTTATGATATATTTAGCATATAAAATAAATAATTAAAGCATTTATTGACAAAGTTCACCTTTCTAATTAATCAACAAATGTTTTTTTTATAGAAACCAGCTCCTCCTAAACCAGAACCAAAGCCCAAGAAAGCCGCCCCCAAGGTAACTTTGCTTAACATTCGATTATTTTGATGACATTTATTATATTTGTAATCACATTTAATGTAATTGATCATACAGAAGGCAGCCAAGGGAAAGAAAGGCAGCAACCCTGCTGAAAACGGAGATGCCAAGGCAGACCAGGTCCGTCTGAAGTGTTATTCACTCATTATTAATATCTATAATTAATTATAATTCTTTATTTTTAACCTCAACACACCACAAATCCTATATTTAAGAGTTACACGAGTTAAAGAGAGACCCCTAAGTGCTTCTACTTCTGCTTTTCACACTAAGCTAATTAACGAAGTGTATGAGATTTGTTAATTCCTCAGCTAAGTCATCTGACTGATGTTTGTGTTTATTTTTGTTTCAGGCACAGAAGGTTGACGCTACTGGTGATGCCAAATGAGAAGCTAATGAGTGTCTGATCCTTCTATGTACTTGGTGACTGTACAGTTTGAAATAACTATTTTTTACCAAGTTTTATATTAAGAATAACATTTATAGTTGACTTGTTGACTTGCTTTTGATGTACTGATTGATTTGACAGGAGTTACTATATTTCATTCATATCCATTTGTATCCCATTTTTTAATCAAGCCGTCTGTATCTTGCCAAAATGGTTTGCACTCGCTAAATCGGTTGGCGGAACGCAAGAATACTGTCCTAAAGTCGTTTTATTGCTTATCTTTCTCTCTCTTTTTGGTTTATCTTTGGATTTTAATCACCAAACATTCTCAAAAGGCAGCTTAAGAGTGTTTCTAAAGTGTTTTCGGAAGGGTTTTCACCATGTTGTTAGCATTTAAACGTACAAATACTGTGTTTTTATTCTTCTTTTCTCTTTTTTTATTTGTAAGGAAGTTACAATGAAATTGTCACAAGAAAAAAAAAACGATTAAGGCAACGATGTTAAATAAATTTACAATGTGAACCTTCAATTTCCTTAGAGTTGTGTGTTCTGAATTTGTCTTTTTTTATTAAGTTATGTTCTGAAATAGTGGAAGGATATTCAGTGACTCTTAAAATGCTTTGTTTTAAATGGTTTTGAATAAAAAAAAATAAAAAACTGTCCAGAAAGAAAACGTGTCGTGTTTTTCAATGTTTTGCTCAGCTAAATGTAAGTATAAATAACATTTCACTTATAAAAACATGATAGCATTATAACAAAATGTTGGATATATATTTATACACATTTAAATAATTAACAATTGGTAATAGAGTACATTGAGTTACAATAAGAGATCAAGTGCAATAAGGTCTCGTTTGTTAACTCAAATATACCCTCTCAGCACTTATTTCCTTTTATAAATGTTTATATTTCTGAAAGATGTTAGTTCACAGTCCACTAACTTAATGTTGATTGATACCTTTATTCATCTTATGATGGGGTCATGGCTGCCAGCGTATAAAAATAAATCAGAATTACCATAAGAGATCAAGGGCAATGAGGTCTCATTTGTTAAAACACATTGACATGAAAATAATCAGCACTTATGTCTTTTAATAAATGCTGATAAATAGTATAAATATATAAACGTCATGTTAGTTCACAGTCCATTAACTTAATGTTGATTAATTGATACCTTTATTTGTCTTATGGTGGGGTAATTTTTGCGTTACAGCTGCGCAAATATGTACATAACATATACATATATATATATATATATATATATATATACATACATATATACACACACACACATATACATACATATATATACACACACACATATACATACATATATATACACACACACACATATACATACATATATATATATATACACACACACATATACATACATATATATATACACACACACACATATATACATACATATATATATATATATACACACACACACATATATACATACATATATATATATATATACATACATACATATATATACACACACACATATACATACATATATATATATACACACACACATACATACATATATATATACATACACACACATACATACATATATATATACACACACACATATACATACATATATATATACACACACATACATATATATATATATACACACACACATATACATACATATATATATATACATACACACACATATACATACATATATATATATACACACACACATATACATACACACACACACATATACATACATATATATATACACACACAAACATATATACATACATATATATATATATATAGTTGGGCCATTTATATGGATACACCTTAATAAACTTATTGGGTATTTCACAAGAAAAACCATGGTGTGCTTTGTTTTAAACGAAACTATACCTCACATATACTAATGTGCCACAAAAAGGACGTTAATATCACCAATCATTGTCATTTCATTAGGGTGTATCCATATAAATGGTCCACACTGTATATATAAACACACATACATATACATACATAAATTTACATACCCATATAAACACTAAAAACTGATTGAGATATGCCTAGATGTATTGTTTATTGTCCATTATAACTAACGAAGTTAAATATTGTTAACGAATTAATTTTTTATAAAGAGCTGCCCATAATAAATAAACAAAAACAGAGTCTGCTGATATTGTTACATTAGTTCTCCACTAGATGTCAGTGCCCCGTAAAAAATGAGCGAAAATGATTTAAGCTGTAATTCAATGGCAGCCCACCAGGTAGCTCCCTTTGCTAACTAAAACCAAAGCGCTCGATTTTCTCGTCAAGGGATTAAATAAATATTTCTCACCCAACACTTAAATGTCTTCAACACGTTATAAACTCAATCTCACCTCCATTGGGAAGATATTTTTAGAAATGAGAAAGAGTTTTCTAGGAAAACATCTGCTCAGCACAAAGCTTTTATTTAGCTGACACCTACTAAAAGACATGTTTACACAACGCATTATCAATCCGTATATGTTAAGAATACATAACATTAAGATCATGTTTTAAATATTTGTCTAAACCTAACCATGCAGGAATCAAGCAATGTCCTGGATGTGAAGGTGTTGTGATCATGATCATGAGTGAAAAATAAGATTTCTTGTTTGAAACTTTACCTTAAACTTAGTTGTAGAGTGTTGTTGCAGGTTTCTACATCATCTGGGTACTGACCAGGATAGCCGCCATATTTTAAACTAACTTCTGGTTGGTTGACCTCCCTACTGAAAAAAAAAAACAGCTTAAACCAGCCTAGGCTGTTTGGCTGGTTTTAGCTGGTTGACCAGTCTGGTTTTAGAGGGGTTTTGGCCATTTCCAGGCTGGTTTCCAGCCATTGTCAGCCTGGTCTTAGCTGGTCAGGCTGGAAAATGTCCAGCTAAAACCAGCTTGACCAGCTGAACCAGCCAAAACCAGCTATGTCCAGCTTAAACCAGGCTGGTCAAGCTGGTTTTAGTTGGATTTAGTTGGTCATTTTCCAGCCAAGCTGGTTTAAGCTGGATTTTTCAGCAGGGGTAGGCTACATCAGGCCAATTGGTTATTGAATTGACTTTATTAGCTTTATTAAAATGTATATAAGGGACAATCTAATGGTTTTACTACATAAACTCACTTCAGAGCTTGTATTTTCACCAAACCATGTATTTTCGCTCAGACATGCCTATATTTAGCTAAAAAACAAAGCAAATAATTCTGACCCTGGATCACAAAATCAGTCGTATATGTTGCACGGGTATTTTTGGTAGCCTAAATACGTAAAGCTATTGTATGGGTCAAAATTGTTGATTTCCTTTTGGAAACTTTATTTCTGATTAGAAATAAGCTGCATTGCTATGCATTTGAACAAATTTAAATGCATTTTTTTCTCAGTATTTACATTTAAACCCTCAGATTTCCAACTTGAATCTCAGCCAAATATTGTAAACAAACAGTATAGACTAGCTATTAATGGAAAGCTAATGTTTAAATATGACCAACAACTAGTTTTCTGATCCACAACCTGGCTGAAAAAAACAGCATATACTGGTAAGGTATGATTTGATTCTGGTATGCTGGTCTTACTGGTTTCAATGCTGGTCTTGCTGGTTTCAATGCTGTTTTTTCTGGTCTCAATGCTGGTCAGGACCAGCACTGAGACCAGGACTGAAACCACGAAGACTAGCAAAACCATTGAAGCCAGCAAGACCAGCATCAAAACATACCTTACCAGTATATGCTGTTTTTCAGCAGGCAAATCAAAACAATGACCAACAATGACATGAATTGAAGGGTTAAATCATTGAAAACCAAAAATGGCATGATGGGGTAAATCATAGTTTATTAAAAACTTAATTCAACTCCAACACATACTTGTTCAATAATATGATGGAGTAAATTGTAGTTAATTAGAAACCAAATTTAACTCCAAGACATGGCTGTTCATTCATATAATGCAGTAAATAATATTAAAAACCCAACTAATGTCCAACACATAGCTGTCCATTCACAAAATAGGGTAAATCTTTGTTTATTAAAAGCCAAATTCAACTCCAACGCATAGCTGTTCAATCATATGATGGGGTAAATCATATTAAAAACCCAATTCAACTCTAACACATAGCTGTTTATGACGGAGTGAATCATAGTTTAAAACTAATTCAACTCCAACACAGAGCTGTTCATTCATAAAATGGAGTAAATAATATTATAACTAGATTAATTAGGTTATCTAGGCAGGTTAGGGTAATTAGGCAAGTTATTGTATAATGAAGGTTTGTTCTGTAGACAATAGAAAAAAAATTGCTTAAAGGGGCTAATAATTTTGACCTTAAAATGGATTTAAAAAAATTAAAAACTGCTTTTATTCTAGCCGAAATAAAACAAGTAAAAGTTTCTCCAGGAGAAAAAATATTATCAGACATACTGTGAAAATTTACTGAAGCTGTTCATTCATATGATAGAGTAAATAATATTAAAAACCCAATTCAGCTTCAACACAAAGCTGTTTATGATGGAGTATATCATAGTTTAAAACTAATTCAACTCCAACACAGAGCTGTTCATTTATATAATGGAGTAAATAATATTAAAAACCCAATCCAACTCCTCCAACACAGAGCTGTTCATTTATATAATGGAGTAAATAATATTAAAAACCCAATCCAACTCCTCCAACACAGAGCTGTTCATTTATATAATGGAGTAAATAATATTAAAAACCCAATCCAACTCCTCCAACACATAGCTGTTCATTTATATAATGGAGTAAATAATATTAACAACCTAATTCAACTCCAACACATAGTTGTTCAGCCATATGATGGAGTAAATAATATTAAAAACCCAATTCAACTCCAGCACCTAGCTGTTCATTCATCCGTGCTGAAATATCCATCTTAAACCAGCCTAGGCTGGTTGGCTGGTTTTAGCTGGTTGACCAGCCTGATTTTAGAGGGATTTGGGCTATTTCCAGGTTGGTTTCCAGCCATTTCCAGCCTGGTCTTAGCTGGTCAGGGTGGAAAATGACCGGCTAAATCCAGCTAAATCCAGGTTGACCTGGTGTAAGCTGGACATAGCTGGTTTTGGCTGGGCTCCCAGCCTGTCTAGGCTGGTCAAGCTGGTTTTAGCTGGCCATTTTCCAGCCTGACCAGCTAAGACCAGGCTGGAAATAGCTGGAAATTAGCCTGGAAATGGCCAAAACCTCTCTAAAACCAGACTGGTCAACCAGCTAAAACCCGCCAACCAGCCTAGGCTGCTTTAAGCTGTTTTTTTTCAGCAGGGATATGATGGAGTAAACAATATTAAAAACCCAATTCAACTCCAACACACAGCTGTTCATTTATATAATGAAATAAATAATATTAAAAACCCAATTCAACTCCAACACATAGTTGTTCATTCATAAAATGGGGTAAATCATAGTTTATTAGAAACCAAATTCAACTTTTAACACATAGCTGTTTAATCATATAATGGAGTAAACAATATTAAAATCCCAATTCAACTCCAACCTATAGTTGTTCCTTCATATAATGGAGTAAATAATATTAAAAACCCAATTCAACTCCAATACATAGCTGTTCAATCACGTGATACAGAAAATCGTAGTTTATTAAATACCAAATTCAACTCCAACACAAACGCAACACTCCAACCTATGTAGCTGTTCATTCACCACTGAGTGGAAATCACTCAGTATGATGGTCTATATAGCTATGAATGTAAGTAAACAAAGCGACGAGGGCAACGTGCAGGTTGTGTCCCAGACGCGCACTCATAAGTCACACTATTGAGGGTCTGCACGTCCACATGGTCCTCAGCGTGCACGACTCCGCCCCCAACTCAATGTATAGGCGGACTGGTCTTCATATAACGTGGAGGAACATCGTGTGCTTGTGAGTTTTCTGCACATTTCAGCTCAAGACGGGCCGCACAGGTGAGTAACACACCAATAAACACAACATCAGTGAGTTTCATGACGGGGATCTTTGCGGAATACGCGCAAAAGTATGATCAGCACGCAAGTTGGGGCTACTTTCATGCTTTTAAAGCTACTTTGGGGAAATTTTTCGGCAAAGTTGTGCTTAACAATGATTAGTTAGGGAATCAGCTGCCTGTTATTAATGTTCAGTGCTGCTGGTTGTAAATATAACCAGTATATCGCGCACAAAATGCATGCATGCTGACATAAGGGGTGCAAACGCGACTGAAAATTAACACCATTTTTCAATCTTGCAGCTTTTAATTGACTTTTGTTTGGATTTTATCGTAATACATGAGATTTAAAAGTGAGTTAAACTTAATGGGATGTAGTTTATCTTCATTCAAAACTTCAGATCCTTCAGCTTGCTTTTATTTTGAAATAATGTGAAGGATATTGGAAAAATGTAACATTCATATTTTGTGATTCTGATATGCATTTCAATATGAATACCATTTTATTATATGACTTTGTTATATTTGGAAAGAATTGGTAATTTTAGAATGATTGGGATGGTTTTATAGACAAGTGCATCTGAATAAAACATAAAGCATCTAAAAACATAGAACAATACAATAAAAATCTACTATTAAAGCAAACAGTATTCAGGTACAGTAATTGAATAATAAAAAATATAAAAATTTAATAAAATAAATCATTATTGAAGTTACAAACGGGACAATTTCTTATCAGTGAATGCTTTTATAATCATTATATAGTCAGAAGCCTTAAAACCACATGAAAATCATAACTTGTATTATATAATAATGCATAGACTCACTCAACATTGCATATTCTGTGATATGACTATTGCGCATGATCACATTGGGTTATCGATGCTGAAACGATATATTGTGTAGCCCTAAATGACTGAATACTGAATGAATAAATGTATCAATATAAATCCAATACAATCCACGTTTCGAGACATGAATATACTTCTTTATTTCTCTTGTTGTGTATTTGTCTGCATTTCATTGAAATAGTTTAGTGTTGCATTGAGTTTTATGTAAATGAAATAGACTTCAACATGTAGTGCATTGGGCAAGTGTGTGTGTGTATATGAAAAAAATGTTCACCCTGTGTTATTTTGGGCAAATCTTGGAGCCTGAATGGGCAGTTTCTTTACTTTTATTTAGTTGTTGACATTTTTATTCGATTTTTATAATTATTTTAAAGTGAAACCTGTGAAATGCTTGTTTGACTGGGACATCGTGTCCTCGTGTGGGCCATTTAAAGTGATTGAGTGTCTGACAGCTCAAAGATCAAGCGTCTCCTCTGAATGTAACTGCATTTTTGGTCATTTTAGTGTAGAAGTGTGAATGTTCGCCATTTTGCAAAGACTATTGAAATTCATTCGAGTTGAATATTCAGTTATCAGTGATGTTTGTAGTTTACAGCTCAATTCACATCTGTTTGAGTGATTCAATCACTAATGTTCAGCTAAAATAGACTGATCTTTACACCTTTATTTTGTCAAATTTATAGTGTTTTATTAATTTATTTTAGATTTAATTTCTTTCTTATAATTGCATTTGACAGCTTATTACACCGGCATACTGTTGATATTGGTAAAGTGCAATCAAGGATTGTTTTTGTTGATTAAAAAGTTGAATTTAAATATATATTTTTAAGAAATTCAAGTTTGTATATTAACTAAACTGAGTGTGTGCGTTACATGTTTTGCATTTATACCATGCATATTGAAGATCATAAGCTTGGGTGCGTTTGATCAAAATGCTGGGTTGTATTCACCCAATATTGGTTCAATATAGACAAATCAAATGTAAGGTTACTTCTGTACTTTTTAAATCATTTTTAACCCAACTGTTGAGCTTGTTCATATTTGACCCATAAGTGGGTTATGCAACACCGCAATCTTTATGGTTTGTGCTTGTACAGATATATTTGCATGTCAATTGTAATGCGAAACATTTGTATTTAGCATTGTAAGCATGTTGGATGGCACACAGTGATTTACTACTGTGAGCTCCCGGCACAGAGCTGTTGCAGCTGTGTGTGCGTTGTTAAAGACACCATGGAAATTGCGCACATGCTAGAAACGTGAGAGGTTTGGATGAGGGCGGAGCTTAGGCTTCAGTAGGAGCAGGAATGATGCTTATGGCTGGGGGGAAATCCGATTGGATAATAACGCTGTGCTGTGCAGCATCACTGATACTCTAGCAGTGGACCGTCTGCTTTGATGCCATTGAATGAGAATGGAGGGAAGCCCCCAGACTCAGTTCAGACGTGTGGGTGGAGTTAAAGATGAAGGCGGGGTTTGAAGAGAGGTTCCACTGAGGGTCTTTGTTGGAAAGGGAATGAGGGGGATGTGATATGATTCCTCTCCAAAATCAAGGTCAATCTAGAAATCCAGTTTGCTTGTGGATTTGTAGTAGTTATGTAATGCTGTTTTGGTGATTGTATTTTTCTGTGGGATGTTTCTCTTTTCTGATCTGCTTATTATAGACCAGAGATGGTAACCAATATGTGGGGATTTTTCTTCTTCTTCTTCTTCTTATTATTATTATTTAATTCAAACCCTTTTACATGACAATTATTAAAGTGCAATTTATATTGGTAATATTTTAAATGGGCAAATCTCGGGAATACAATTAGCATTTTTTTCCATCAAAGCCAAATATATATGAAAAATCAGCAGTCTTATTGAAGTTTAAGTGACAAAAACTGCCCCCATTGGCTAAAATACCTATTAATGAGAATATAAATGAGTATATATATATATAATTTTTTACAATAATTTACATTAGTCAGTAATTCTAATTCATTAAAATCCCAGTGTCAATGTCTTAATGGCCCTAAAATATGTATCCTTACTTCTTTATATTAGTTTTTTGCTATGCAGTGTTTTTGACCCCCAGCCTTGAACTTTTAGGGTAAATTTAGATGACAATCATATAGTAAAACCAGAATAGTTTTACCTTTTTTATTATTTTTAGATAAGTACGGAGAGCAATGTTGTCAAAAAATTATCCCCAACAAATAACGATCCTGATCTGCCATACAGATACCTAGTAATGCCTGGTTGGTTTCACAAAGACATTGTCACTTTATTTGCTGGGCGGGTCATTAAAAACAAAATAAAAAAAGCCATTTATGTTGCATGCAATTCTCTATAGCCTATATTAAATATTTGGGAATATATTTTATTAAGTTCCTTGATAAGGTTACAATACAAAGGCCTAGTACATAGCAAAGTAACCTTTGTGATGTCCTCAAATCTTTGGCATCACGTAACATGTCACGAAAGCACAAGCAACTTTCACTGCCAGCAACAAAAACAGAGAAATAAAAGTTAAGATGGAAGACAAGTTGTAGGAGAAATTGAGGTCAGGAACTTGCATCATTAAAAGAAGAAGTTCAGGCTGCTAAATTTAATGTCTGGACCATGGCTTGGAAACGGTTTTCAGAAATAGTCGCATCAGGAGACAACAGCAGTATCGGCTGCATGAAGAGCAACTCGTATGAAAAAACACGAGAGTCACAAAACAGGCATTTTCTTGTTGCCAATTTACATGGTAATGTTTCCAAGCAGGGTCAATTTCATAAAAGCGGGACCCACGGGGTGGGAAAACCAGACCCACGTATCACTAAATACACACACACAGTCCATCATTGTAGTTTTTAATCACGTACTCATTCCTAGATACAGTAGTTTGTGTTTTCAGGCCCTCAGAATTGTTCTTGTGTAAACAAACAGCCAAAGCGCATATAAAGTTTAGTGTCAACCCTACTGAAAAAACCAGCCTAAACTAGCCTAGGTTGGTTGGCTGGTTTTAGCTGGTCAACCAGGCTGGTTTTAGAGGGGTTTTGGCCACTTCCAGGCTGGTTTCCAGCAATTTCCAGCCTGGTCTTACACTGTAAAAAAATAAATCTGTAAAATTTACAGTAAAAAAACGGCAGCTGTGGTAGCCAGTACTTTACCGTTATAAATACGGTACAAACCGTAAAAGCAATTTCTCATTTTTACGGTAAACTACCCAATTTTATGAATTTATAGAGGTAATATGTCTGTATTTTAAATTACCAACATCTACACATCTTTTGTTACACAGATAGACACGTTAACACAGCCATATGCAGGTGGTGATGAGGAAGTTACAAAATGAACCAATGCTCATTACATACACGCATAAAACTAAAGTCATGAAATAAACATTGTTTATCAACATTAGATGTAACATAAATCTCTACTGTACATCACTGCTGGGGAAACAACTAAAAAGATCCATATTAATGTCAACAAAAAGCATAAAAAGTGATGTGCCATGCAGGGAATTCTGGGAAAGTCAATTTGCGGTTATTCGCCATATATATTAAGGAAACATACCGTTAACCAGGTTACGGATTTGTACTGTAGTATTTTTACAGTTTTTTTTTTTTTTTTTTTTTTTTTTTTTTTTAACCGTTGAAATCACGGCCATTTTTTACGGTGTAGGTGGTCAGGCTGGGAGATGACCAGCTAAAACCAGCTTGAATAGCCTAGCCAGGCTGGGAGCCCAGCTAAAACCAGCTATATCCAGCTTAAACCAGGCTGGTCAAGCTGGTTTTAGCTGGTCATTTTCCAGCTTGACCAGCTAAGACCATGTTGGAATGCCTGGAAGTGCCCAAAACCCCTCTAAAACCTGGCTGGTCAACAAGCTAAAACCAGCCAACCAGCTTAGGCTGGTTTAAGCTGTTTTTTTTTTTTTTCAGTAGGGAAGTACACACCCCATTATCAAAATATCCCACCGCTGAGAGTTAAAAGATCTTGTTCTGGATAAGCTTTAAGACCATTGTTTGATGTGATGTTTCTTTTCATTGTGTAATTGTAGGTATGGCTGGATTTTTATGGCAAGTGTCAACAAGACAAGCCTCAGGGTACACGTTAGTATCAGTTTAAAGATTTAAGAACTTGCAATAAAACCTTTAGAAATGTTGAAGGACGACTTTTGTAAGGTTGACAGTTCAGAAGTCTGGAATCTGAAGTGGAATTACGACCATTGTGGCTGTTTATGGTCTACGGCAGGGGTCACCAATTTCGGTTCTGGAGGGCCAGTGTCCCTCCAGGGTTTAGCTTCAACTTGCCTCAACACACCTGCTTGGGAGTTTCAAGTATACCTAGTTAAAATTTGATCAGCTTGTTTAGGTGTGTTTGATAAGGGTTGGAGCTAAATCTGCAGGACACCGGCCCTCCAGGAACAAGTTTGGTGACCCCTGGTCTACAGTTTAATGTATGTAAGGTTCTTTGTCTTTATAAGCAAGCCATGCTTTAAAAAATGTGACTTAGGCCTGGTTTTAGAGACGGGGCTTTGCAATAATTTTCCTGGATAATGATTCTTAAAAGAGGAGTTCGACAATAAGGATGGTTCAATATGCATGCAAAGGTGATCTTAGAAATTAGAAGCAACGCTACTGACAAAAATAATTGCGTTTGCGCGTGCAATAGAAAGCAGGTGAACACTGAATGAGAGGATAATTACTCACGCTAACAGCTGAGGTGATGCGCGCGACTCTTTAAAACGCGTGCGCGCTCCCGTTTCCTTGCATGAAGCAACTTTCAAATAGACTGGACAAAAAGTGATGAAGATGCACCCACAGTCTTGCTGCTTTTAAGAGCTCCAGATTTGTCTCTTTGTAAGCAGCACCCGTTGCTTTCGCTTTAACCATTATTTGAACAGATTATTTATGGGTCTAATGTTAACCCATAATGTTAAGCAATGTTATTGTAAAAAATGATAATTAAACCATATTAACGCAAAATAAAGCAGGTAAAAACAAACCGTGTGTGATAATGAAAGGATGATCACACACGGTTTTTTTTTTTTTTTTTTTTTTTTTTTTTTTTTTTAGCATTTTACATTTTATTACAACCCACAAAGCAATCCCCAAATAAAACAATCAACATTTCAAATAAATAGGTAAATAAATAAAATAAACAAAATAATAATATATAAAATAAAATACAGAGGAAAAAAAAAAATAATAAATAAAATTATAATATCAAACCATATACATACATACACATATACCTTCACTCAATCCACATCTAAGGTTTTTAAGTGATTAAAAAATGCAATAAATTGTTGCCATTTTTCAAAAAAGTGTTCTCCCCTACCTCTGATATTGTATTTAATTTTCTCAAGTTTTAAAAAGAAGACCAAATCTTTGAGCCACAATGAGATAGAGGGGGGTTGTGGGGAGGTCCAGGACAACAGTATTCTGCGTCTAGCGAGAAGAGATGTGAAAGCCACAATGTCAGCGTGTCTCCGGTTTAAAGGTTGACACTGAGAGGGAACACCAAAGATCGCGATTAAAGGGCAAACAGCTAACTTGACCCCCAGAATATCAGAAACCATTTTAAAAAAAGTAATCCAATAATTTTGCAACTTGGGACAAAATACAAACATATGACTAAGGTTACATGGTGAGAGTTTACATTTATCGCACATATCTGAAACATTGGGATATATTTTGGAAAGTTTGGCCTTTGAGAGATGAGCTCTGTATATCGTTTTAAATTGTATAAAGCTGAGTCTAGCACATGAAGTGGAGGTGCGCACATTGTCCAATACTGCACTCCAGTAGTCATCTTCAAACTCTAAGTCAAGTTCCTCTTCCCAGGCCCTGATAGTTTTAATGTTATGAGAGTTATCCTTTGATAAAATAATTGCATATATCTTAGAAATGATCCCACTCATATGAGCATTCAGTTTAAATACCTCTTCCCATGGAGACCTTGTAGGCAAGGAGAGAAACTCAGAGAACAGAGAGGAAGCACAATGTCTAGTCTGAAAATAACGAAATAAGTGGGAGGGGAGCAGATTAAATAATGATGATAATTCAGAAAAATTTGCAAACATATTGTTAATATAGAGATCTTCAAAGCATTTCAGACCCTTCTTTTCCCAAAAAGAAAATACTGAATCGGAGAAAGGAGGAAGAAAAAGATGATTGTTAAGTATAGGGGCCATAGTCGATGCAGTAGTAAATTTAAAGTGACGCCGAAATTGAAAGAATATTTTGAGAGAAGCACACACTATTAGATTATCTGTATAATGCGAAGGGGACACTGGTAGAGAAGAGAACACCATAGCAGGGAGAGATGTTGAAGAACAGGACTTTGCTTCTAAGTTGCACCATGATAAAGAAGAGGCCTGTACCCAAAATATCAATTTCTGAATATTTGCCGCCCAGTAATAATACATAAAATTAGGCAAGGAGAGCCCTCCACTTATCCGACTTTTTTGAAGAGAACTTTTGGAAACTCTAGGAGATTTACCTGCCCATATAAAAGAAGAAATTAACTGATCTATATTCTTGAAGAAAGATTTTGGCAGAAACAAAGGAATAGCTTGAAAGAGGTAGAGAAATTTTGGAAGAATATTCATTTTTACAGCATTTATTCTGCCTAGTGGTGATAATGGGAGAGATGCCCATCTTGAAAAAGCTGATTTCATGTATGAAATTAAAGGTGTAAAATTTTCTGACTTTAAGGCAGAATAGGAAAGGGTAACATTAACACCAAGATACTTGAATTTAGATCTCTCCAAATGGAAAGGAATGTCATTCTGTTTTAATGTTTGGCCAGATTGGTTTATGGGTAAACATTCACTCTTCTGTAAGTTCAATTTATACCCAGAAAACTTACCAAAATCATTTAATAAACAAATTATGTGGGGAATAGATGCAATTGGATCAGTGATATAGAGTAATAAGTCATCAGCGTATAAGGCTAACTTATGTTCAATTCCTTTACGAATTATACCTTGAAATACAGGAAGTGTTCTAAACATTATTGAGAGGGGTTCAATAGCTATCGCAAAAAGTAATGGAGACAGAGGGCACCCCTGACGTGTGCCCCGAAACAAGTTGAAATACTCAGAATTAACACTGTTTGTATAAACTGAAGCTTGCGGGTCAGTGTATAGTAAGCGAATCCATGATATTAATCCATCCCCAAAACCAAACTCTTCCAGCACTCTAAAAAGGTAAACCCACTCTATCCTATCGAATGCTTTTTCGGCATCTAATGAAATAATTACCTCTGAGGAGTCGCTGCTTTGTTTTGAGTATATAATATTAAACAGAGTGCGAATGTTAGAAAACGAATATCGTCCTTTAATGAATCCAGTTTGTTCCTCTGAGATAATACTAGGAAGTATTGCTTCTAATCGAGAGGCCAGAATTTTGGCTAAGATCTTAACATCAACATTAAGAAGGCTAATGGGTCTGTATGAAGTACATAATGTTGGATCCTTCCCGTCTTTAGGCAATAGGGTTATAGATGCTTGTCTCAATGTTGGGGGCAATTTACCTAGATCTAAGGATTCCTTAAAAACAGACAGGAGCAGCGGAGCCAATTTGAAATTAAATTTCTTATAAAATTCCGATGGTAGACCATCAGGGCCAGGGGATTTCTTACACTGCAATGAGTTAATTGATTTGGTAATCTCCTCTAAGGTAATGGGTCCATCAATTTCAGACACTAAAATAGAATCAACCTTAGGGAAGTTAATACGGCCAAGAAATTGGTTTAATTCTTCTAGATTGTTAGAAGCTTCATTTGTATACAGAGAGGAGTAAAAGTTTTTAAATATGGAATTAATCTTCACTGGATCAGATGTTAGTGTACCATCAGGCTGTGCAAGTTGCGTAATAAAGCGTGAAGCAGCTCGATTACGAAGCTGATGGGCTAAAAGACGACTGGCCTTATCCCCATATTCGTAATAATTGCCACGTGTCTGTAACAAAAGTCTCTCTGCCTCACCTGTGGATAACAAATTAAATTCTGACTGCAAATTAAGCCTTTGTTTATTTAACTCAGGAGTTGGGTTATGAGCATACTGGTCATCTAATGATTGAATATCATCAGATAACTTTTTCATCTTATTCCTACGCTCCTTATTAACATAGGCAGAATAAGAAATTATCTTTCCTCTTAGAAAGGCCTTTAAAGTTTCCCACAGTAAGGAATAAGAGATTGAATCGGTCTGGTTAGTAAGGAGAAAGTCATCTATTGAGTTAGAAATATATTCACAAAAAGCCGAATCAGATAGAAGTAAAGAATTGAATCGCCAGGGTGATCGAGAAGTATGAGGTAAAATTAAGTTAATATCAAGACTTAGAGGGGCATGATCAGAAATAACAATAGGTAAATATTCAGAATCTACCACTTGAGTGATTAGAGAATTATTAATAAAAAAATAATCAATACGAGAGAAAGATTGATGGACATTTGAGAAAAATGAATATTTCCTTGCTGAAGGATTAAAGTGTCTCCATGGGTCAGTATAACCATTTTGAACCATAAACTCAGAAAAAATCTTTGACATACCAGAGGGAACTTTCTTAATAGTACTGGATTTGTCCAATTCTGGGTCAATAACACAATTTAGGTCTCCCCCGAATATTAAAAGATGTGTGTTCAAAGCTGGGATCTTTGACAACAAATTCTGAGCAAAAATAGTATTATCAAAGTTGGGGGCATATACATTAACCAGTACTACTGGTGTTTGTGAAATTTTTCCTTTCACAATTAGGTATCTGCCATTCACATCAGAAATAACATTGTCCATAGAAAAGTGAACAGTCTTATTTATCAATATGGCAACTCCTCTACATCTGGAATCAAAGTTAGAATGAAAAATGTGTGATGTCCAACGAGTTTGAAGTCTGCCTTGATCCTTAAGTCGCAGATGTGTTTCCTGAAGGAATACAATGTCAGGTTTTTGTAGCTTCAAATGAGTCAAAACTTTAGATTTTTTAATTGGACCATTGAGTCCTTTCACATTCCAACTCAAGAATCTAACTAAATTTCTGTTTTTGTTCATCCAATTGCATTATTATACAAGTTGAGAGAAGGCCACAAGCATAGGGAAGCACACAACAAAAAATAAATAAATAAAATAAAATAAATAAAATAAATAAATAAACAAACAACACCGCCCACCATCCCTCCCCACCCAGCTTTACCCTGAACATTACTCAATTTCTTCTCTCCATTCCCAAACAATGGAGGCAGAACGCCAAAACTTGTTAACCTCCGATGCACAAACACTTTATATATCTGCATCTAAATCACGTGAGGTCACTCCCGAACATATAAAGCAAATGTCGTTTCTGGCAACAAGAAAAAAAACGTTTGTCTTAACCAACTTGGTTAACAGTCATCAGTTAACGGAGTACAGCTGTTAATGCAATGATGTTTATTGCATATTCATCTCAGTGTGATGTCTAAGAAGTAGAATACCGTTCGTTGAGCCACCGCTGGGCTTCTTTTGGGCAGTCAAATTGAAACTTTTCATCGCCAAGGCTGATAATTAGGCGAGCCGGGAATCTAAGAGAGAATCTCACGTTCTTCTCACGTAAGCCATTTCTCACAACTGAAAATGCTGCTCTCCTTTTAGCCACACTAGAGTTATAATCAGGAAAAATGAAGATCTTGTGGTTCTGATAGAAGAGCTGGTTCCAATTCCCTCGCCGAACAACCTTTTCTTTATCGGTGAAGTAGTGAAACCGCACGATCATCACTCTAGCCCTTTGATTTTCCCGGTCGGCCGAAGACGCGGGGCCAATACGGTGCGCTCTATCCAGCAGCGGAGGCGCTGGAAACATCTCTGATCCGAGCACGTCCTGGAAAAAGTGCGACATAAATGCGACCGGATCGCTCCCTTCTACTCCTTCTGGAAGGCCGATAACCCGGAGATTACAACGCCGAGACCGCGATTCCAAGTCCTCCACTTTCTCGGTGAGTACTTTATTGGCTGAATTCAACTTTAGCGCCGTCTGCTCCAGTGCTACAATGCGGTCGCTGTAACCATTCATGTGCTGATCAAGCTCGTCAATGCGTTGACCTTGTGCCTCGATGCTTGATTTAAAACTCTCAAAAGATGCAACAACTGGAGCAAGAGCAGCGTCAATTGCTGCTTTCACCTGTTCTGCGATGGTAGAAGTTAGCTCGGTGATCAGAGTGGCACGGAGATTTTCCAGATCCAGCGGCAGCCTGTCGCCATGACTTTCTGTCGCGGCCGCCGACGTTTTAAGTTTTTTCTGCCTTTCAGACGCCATAAATCCTTCCAAACTATAACCGTTTGATGCGCGATACAAAGAAGAAACCACCAAGTGTGTTTAAAGATTAAAACAGCCAGCTAGATATATTAAAAGATGAAAATGCTCGGGAGCTCACTTCAAGCGTGTCTACCCACTCACATGCTTAACCGGAAGTCACGGTTTGTTTTTACCTGCTTTTATTTTGCGTTAATATGGTTTAATTATCATTTTTTACAACATTGCTTAAATGAGAGATTAACTTCCCATTTTATGTGTAGTTAACTGCTGATCTGGGACCTTTAGCCAGGACAGATTACTGTTTATATGTTTTGTTAAATAAAAAGTATTATACAGCTATATTTAGCTTGTTTTGACACATTTAAAGTTTGTGGCTAAGAAATAATTAATTGTTTATGTTCGGTGTGGTCAGAGATACATTTGGTAAATCCTTCATTTTGAGCTCTGAAATTATGTAAAATAAAAACTAAATGTAATACTATGCAAGCATGACCCATTTGCTCACGCTCATTGAGCAAGCACATTCACGACACACAAATGGTGAAATGAATGAGGAGGCATGTGGAGATAACGCAAAATCTAAATCAAGTAATTTTAGCATGTCAAAGTCATATTTATGCGTATAAAATATATTTCCCAACAATAAAATGATGGCTAGTGAAAATGGCGAGTGGCTAGTAATGTTGGAAATCTACTAGCCACAGTGGCTGCTGATCAAAAAAAGTTAATGTCAAGCCCTGTTTCTGTCTCTATTGGAGGCGTCAGTGTCAATGTGGTTAAAACGCATTCCAGTATTTACTATAAATTACTATAGTATATATATAAGTATATAGATAAGATTATATTACTATATTACTATAGTATATAGATAAGATTCTGTTCACGTTTTCTAATTATGGCCAATTCAGTTAAGCTGGTGTTTATTAACAAATTATTGACAGAAAAAAAAGTTTATACCAATAATAAAATTCTGTACTATTTTGTCAAAATAAAGTTCAATTTTAATACTAAAAAGTCAAATAATATGTTTTAATTGTTTAAAGTGAACCAAAGCATCACATCATATAATGTACTAAAATAGATAGTTTTTATCATGTTTGCACTAGATTCTGGTAAAGTGTTAATGTACGTTAAATAGAAAGATAAGTAGGAATTTAAAAATAGAAGATTACATTAGAATTTGCACTATTAAATATCAACTATGGGCCACAGTGTACAGTATTGACTGGTATCAATAAACAATATTGGGTAAAGTTACATTAGAAAATATTGCATTTCAAAATCGAGGTTCTCCTCAACTGCGTTATGCAACTGCGTTACTTTTGCCTTACTTTTATTACCTGGCTGAGGTTTGATCTCTTTCAGAACTTGTTTTTTTTTTTTTTCTTTCTTTTTTTAAAAGAGGAGCTCTGCAATTAACAATGCACTGCATAACCTACACCATCATTTACCTTTTAAAAAATAAACTGACCCCAGAGCTATATATGATTATTAAAAGTTTACAGCAATGTGTTTGCTACTTTTGTACTATTTGTCTTAAGTAAAATCACTTTCCATTGAGACAATCCCCTATTCCTTTTCTTCGATGTGTTCAAACTAATGAACACATTCTCTCATTGATGATAATAATTGTGAAACCAACATCACTACTTGCCATACACTTTTATACACATATACACTTATTTAACCACACACTTTACATGCCAATTTGCACATAACAGCTGCACATATAGTGTTGTATATAGTAATAAACACGTACATACACTTGTCAATTTGTATATTTGCACTCATTACTTACTTCTAATTTTAAAAAATATATATTTATTATCTGTTTTTTGTCCTGTCTCTGTTATCCTGTTGCACTGTAGAAGCTCTGTCACCAAAACAAATTCCTCGTATGTGTGAACATACCTGGCAATAAAGCTCTTTCTGATTCTGAGATCTGAAAATAGATCTGGCAGCAGATATTGCAGCCTCTGTTACTCTTTACCTTGCACTTGTGTTAACATTTGTTATTATTTATTTAGGATACGCACATTCTGATTCCACTGCCTGATTATTAAACTGTTAAAGGGCACAAAGTTTACCTGTTTTTTATGATTTAATATTAATATTATGGTTCTTCTGAGTGTGCCAGTTTAGGTTCAGTTTAAAACCCAATTCAGATTGTTTTATTATAATGTGTTAAAAAGTGTCATGTTGTGGGCGTGTCCACAGCTCGCTGATTTATGGGTGTGTTGCTTCACATGTAAATTAGTTTCGGCTTCCCGCCAACGTAACAAGGGGGCGGGGCCATGAGCTCACCCGCTCTGCGTTTGCAACAGAGTCTGACAGGCAAACAGAGAAAAAGCTGGAGTGAGATGATCAGCATTCAGTCGTACATGTACGACTCGGACACAGACCAAGCAGAGAGTACAAAATCATTTGTGTCTTTGTACAGTTTTACAGCCAACTGTGTGCTAGTTTCAAGTGCCGAGCTTGTACACAGAAACTAATAACCACGCACACTGAATTAACTTTGACTGAAGCACTGGATGCGCCGCTAGAAGCCGCGACACGGCACACCAGACACTCTCTGTAGCGCGGCAGAAACATGAAGTGTCCCGAATCGTCGCTCCACGCATTTTTGAATTCTAAACATAGGTTTCTGCAGCGGTCCGCGGCGCCCAGCCATCGACTTGAGTGTACCCTGATAGAAACCTATGTTTAGAGTTCTAAAACGCATGCTAGTTAAGATCACAGGGAGCTTCTGGGATCACGAGGAATGCAAACAGCTGAAGTATAAGGTAGACTCAATGAGAAGTACACATGTTTGCAAACCTACCTAAAGATACAACCAATAATTCTGATTAGAGCGATAATGTGGAGAATATTGATCTTGTGTTGAGCCCAATAAGCCTTACATCTAAAAATAGAGCTAGGTGTTCCTTTAGTGATATCGCTTCGACTCACGCTGAAAATGGCGGATGCGAATCAACAAACTGAGGATATGATGATGCGCCTGTCAATCAATATTGGTGGGCGGGGGGACCGCTCTCCTACGTAAAGTTGCGGTCGATTTGAAAACCACTCCAATTGGTCCACCGTTTTTATGTTGTTAAATTGAAAAAAAAGCACTGGGTGTGCTTATATCACCCCAATATGACGGTCTATACACCATACATGCACATATGTCTGTCCAAACAGCTTGAAAAGTAGATTTTTTACCATAGGTGCCCTTTAAATGACTATAATTAATTGAAATATTCTTAATAATAAAATATGATGTGTTCTTTGGAAGTGTACACTTGCATTGTGATGATATTATATTGCCATTCTGCCATTTATATAATGAGTGGCATCTTAAAATAACAATAATATAGTTTATCGTAATATATTTTGGTGCAATATATCGTACAACAAAAAAACAGACATCATGACCGTCCTTGTAGTGTCCACACTGCACCTGGATTTTTGGAAAAGTTTTGGTTTCCAGTGACCTGATACTGCGTTTTCATGTGGACAAACAGCCAGGGGCGTAGCAACCGGGGGGGAACATATGATCTCATACAGCCGCCCCCCCCCACTTTTAAAATGTCCGCTACGCCCCTGCAAACAGCTTAGAGGTTTAATAAAGCTTAATTAAAATGTACAGCAGAAACCATGAGAAATTATGCTTCTCTCCTTTAATAGAAAGGAAGAAACCTTCATTTCCTCCTCCAGGCCATGCTCCAAAAAAGCAAATTTCAGTGGTTCCCATCCTTTGCAAGTCCTCCACTGTGAATATCTGAAGGCCCCCCTAGACAGGCTGTGGTATTTCCTCTTCTGCTTTCCAAACTTATTTTTAATTGAGGGGAAACTGGACTCTTTGGCCTCAGAGAAGCTGTTTTCTGTGCCCTCGAATGAAGATAACCTTAAAATAATGGCAAATTGGAAGTGCAGTGCAGACCCCTGCCGAATTAGGTCATCCCTCCTCAACGAGATGACCTTTCGTTACATCACTCTTTGGACAATCTGCAGTGATGCATCTGTAATTCAGAGCGGTGAAGGGGAATAAGCTTACGTAACCAAAACACTGACATGCAGCCGCACGGCATGAGATGTAGAAGAGTAATGCGCTCACTAATGGAGGATCTCTCAACGTGTTGCATAACGTTTCAAATCGGCATTTTACTTTCGTGAAATGACAGTGGTGCTGTTTTGGTTTGCACTCTTATTGAACAGGTTCTTGTTCACCCAGATTATTGTGGTCAACTGAGTGAAATAGAAATGTCTGCGGGCCTCAATACCACAGTTTTATGGCGCTTGGCGAAGTAGGCGTGTACATATGCAAGCCAAAAAGCGCATGATGCGATCTGACAGCTGTGCATGAGAGAGAGAGAGGGAGAGATAGAGCAACACAATCCACCAATCTCATCGCCAGAGATCAGGTTGGATAAAAGGGCGGAGCTCCTGGGAAAACTTCCTCTTCTTTATTCGCTGGACGCTCACGTTGGCAGTCGTTGTGCTGTTTAAAATCCAACTCCAGCAGCTAGAAATGTTGTTTTGCAGCTAACTGCTTTTTCCATTCCTGCTGTGTGTGGATTTTGCTTGGAGCAACTTCAACGGAGTCACCTTTCGTCCGCTGAGCGAGCGTGCAATTGCAGCAAGGTTGGTAGATGCATCATAGACATGTGTCTGCCTTTGCTTTCCAAGTGTAGTTTTAACTCCTGTACAAAACGATGAGAGTTCGTTGACTGTGCATTGATGTTCGTGAAGAAATGGTGCCTTTGTATGAGTTCGCTTATGTTTCCCATTAAGCGTTTCAGAGTAGGTCTGGTTCAAACCAGCGCAGTATGTGTTTTCAGACAACAGATTACTGTCAGCCGGACGGGTTTTTCTGATCAAGCTTGGAGTTGGATTTTGCCTTCGGCTAGAAGCGTTCCCTTCTTTGTGCATCCGTCATTTTGGGTTTATGACAAAACAATGCTCTTTTAAACATTGCAAGGACCAAATCAATCTTCTGAAAAACAGACATGCTATTTTTAAGTGCGAATTGCTGTTCAAGTTGGACGTTTATCTATTATATTTATTTATTTATTTATTTATTTATTTATTTATTTATTTATTTATTTATTTATTTATTTTATTATTTATTTATTTATTTATTTATTTATTTATTTATTATTATTATTATTATTATTATTTTTTTTTTTTATTATTTATTTAATTATTATTATTATTATTATTATTATTATTATTATTTTTATTTATTTATTAATTTATTTTTATTTAATTATTATTATTATTATCATTATTTATTTATTTATTTATTTATTATAATAATTTTTTATTATAATTTTTTTATTTGTATTTTTTTATTAATTTATTTTTATTTATTTATTTATTTATTTAATTATTATTTATTTATTTATTATTATTATTATTATTATTATTATTATTATTATTATTTTATTATTATTATTTTTATTTGTATTTTTTATTAATTTATTTTTATTTATTTAATTATTATTATTATTATTATTATTATTATTATTATTATTATTTTTATTTATTTATTTATTTATTATTATTATTTTTGTATTATTATTTTATTATTTTTATTATTATTATTAATTTTATTATTATTAATTTATTTTAATTAATTAATTTATTTTATTATTATTATTATTATTATTATTATTATTTATTTATTATTATTATTATTATTATTATTATTATTATTATTATTATTATTATTATTTATTTTTTAATCGACTTGATCATTTTGGTCTACAGGTTCACGCTTTTGGCTTAAACATCCATCAGGAGCTTCATTTCGGTCGTGTGTTGCACACAAAAACCCCCGCAGTGATGATCATCAGACTCGGCAGACTGACTCCTGGATACTTCCGTCTTTTGCAGGTGTGTATTTATTCAAATCTTTTTAACTTTTGTTGAATGTGAACCATTTTTGGGTTGCTTATTGAAATCTGGAGCCAAATGTTCCTCTGTCTATTGAGATGAAAGAGTTCATTGTGCTGTTGAAAGCGTACTGTAGTGTTTCAGAGCTCAAATGAGAAAACAACTCATTATTTAGACAAAGCAAGCAAAAATAGACTCGACGTCAACATTTGGCATTTTGATGTCTGCTTCAAATTGAATAAACAAAAATGATTATATACATGGAAAGCATGTTCAATACTGTTAAATTGGGCTTTAATACTTGCATGGAAAAATAATGTTGTAAAATATAGTAATTGCTATAGTGTTTCTGAACTATACTATAGTAAAGTACTTAAATTAATCTATTGTGGTAATTTTAATTGTCCTAAAAAACCCTGCCTAACATTTGAATTTATTAAAAATAAATCAATGAAAAATGAATAAATACCTTTAAATAAATGCAAAACAAAAACGTAAAAAACAAGATAAATAAATAAATATATAAAAAAACAAACAAATAAATAAATAAATATTAAATAAAAAAGAAAAACAATTACTAAGTAAATAAACAAATAAATAAATACAAAATAAATAAATTAAGATAAATTAATAAATCAAACAAACAAATAAATAAACAATATTGAATTAATAAATAAAAATAAATGCAAAATAAGTAAAAGGTAAATAAAATAAAAAAACAAACAAATAAATAAATAATATTCAATAAATAAGTAAAAATAAATGACAAATACATACTTGGTAAACAAACAAACAAATAATTAAATAAGCATAAATTAATTAAATTAAACAACAAACAAATAAATAAACAATGTTGAATACATAAACGAAAAAAGATAAATGAATTAAATTAACAAACAAACAATTTGTCTGCATCAAATTGAATAAACCAAATTGATTATTATATGCATGGAAAGCATGTTCAATACTGTTAAATTGTAAAATAAGTAAAAGGTAAATAAAATAAAAAATAAACAAGTAAATAAAAAAAGAATATTCAATAAATAAATGAAAAATAAATAATAAAATAAACAAACAAACAAACAAATAAAGAAAGAAATATAAATGAATAAATTAAATAAAAACAAACAAACAAACAAACAAATAAATAAACAATATTGAATTAATGAATAAATGTAAATAAATTGAAATAAATGCCAAATAAGTAAAAAAAAGATAAATAAATAAGTAAATAATATCAAATAAATGACAAATAAATACTAAGTAAACAAACAAACAAATAATTAAATAAATACAAAATAAATAAATAAACATAAATATGTTAATGAAATGAAAGAACAAACAAATAAATAAACAATATTAAATGCATAAATGAAAAAGGTAAATAAATTAAATGAACGAACAAACAAACAAACAATTTGTCTGCATCAAATTGAAAAAACAAAAATGATTATATGCATGGAAAGCATGTTAAATACTGTTAAATTGTGCTTTAATACTTACATGTAAAAAGTAATGTAGTAAAATATAGTAAACTCCTATAGTGTTTCTGAACTATACTATAGTAAAATGCTTTAATGAATCAGTAGTGGTAATTCTATAGTTGGTGGTAAAACAACAACTACATTACCATTAAACAACTGACTTGCAACTGGGGTTGCCACAGCGGAATGAACCGCCAACTTATCCAGCACATGTTTTATGCAGCGGATGCCCTTCCAGCTGCAACCCATCGCTGGGAAACACTCATAAACATCCATTTATTTATATTTTTACATTTTAAAATGTATTTATTTATTTAAAACAATGTTTAAAAGTAAATGTTAAAAAATAAACATTTTAATTTGTGTATTTTTTTATTTGTTTTGCAAATTTAGGAATTGGAATATATCTAATCCATTATTTTATTATTATTATTATTATTATTATTATTATTATTATTATCATCATCGTTGCATTACCATTGGCCAGGATTAATCATTTTCAACCTACTTTATCCAATAGACATCATTGTTTACTGCACTGCATATGAAGATTGAGCAATCTGAGCTTGATTTCACTATTATTAAAACTCTATTTCAAGCTTGTAACTGGAACATATTTACATGTTAAAATTTATATAAATTTTTTTTTTTGTATTTATTTTATTTATTTAAAAATAAATTCATTAATTAAATCAAGTGGTTTCATTGCTGTGGCTCATTCACATGTCACAATGTCATTTTTATTTATTTATTTATTTATTTAAATGCATGCAACACTCAAAAACATTGCTGTTTGTTCAAACTACTTATATTAAATAATCCGACACAACACAATTCTTGAGTTTTTTTGCTGAGGGACAACTTGATTGTTTCATGTTCAAACCACTTACATTCGTTGTCCCCACACAAATCTATTGTATGGAACCCAGCAATTTTTACTGCGGCACTTGCATAATGGCTTTAGAGAAAGTAATGCTAGTTGGTTTAAGAGGTGTGAATGTCCAGTGAAGAGCTCAGACTGGTGCCAGAGAGGCTTTTCCCCGCTGCATTCCTCACAGCTAAAAGCAACTGAACCCTAATTATATGAACAATGTGCATGGAGAGCTGAATGAAGGCTGCGT
This sequence comes from Danio aesculapii, assembly GCF_903798145.1. Taxonomy (NCBI): domain Eukaryota; kingdom Metazoa; phylum Chordata; class Actinopteri; order Cypriniformes; family Danionidae; genus Danio; species Danio aesculapii. The sequence goes on along the minus strand of NC_079450.1, from coordinate 5,005,014 downwards.
GCATGTGGGAAATACCAGTTTAGATTTGTCCCTCATGAGCTCAATGTAATTCTCAACACTTCATCAAAATAGCAAGAAAGCCGCAGGGGGAGCGGCGGTAAACAAGTTAATTTCTTTATTTATTTTAGATGTAACTTTTTTTGAAATGTTATCAGACGATTCAGTCTTGAGCCACACATTTATTAATGTATTGGTATTTGGGGTGTAGGAATATTTCTGATTTGTTTGTTTGTTTTCCGTTGCGTCACCATTGGTCAGCATTAACCATTATCAACCTACTTTATCCCCAATAGACATCTACATCATTGTTTATTGTACTGCATATGAAGATTGAACCATCTGAGCTCACTTTGAACTACTATGAAACCGTATTTCACACTTATAACTGGAAAATATTTACATTAGATTAAAATCCAAGGACATTACAGATCATTCTGCAGCTTCAGTTTGGCTTATCTTTCATTTTAATGCTTCACAAACAAAAGAAAGTGTTTGTTTCTTCTTTGTTTTAATTATCCTAAATCTCTGACTGAAGTCTGAAAGAATGAAAAAGAGTTACTTTAATTTTTAAAAATAAAAAAGTATAAAAAATACAAAATAAATAAATACAAAGTTACTACGTAAACAAACAAACAAATAAATAAAAAGATAAATAAAATTAAAACAAACAAATAAATAATATTGTATAAATAAATAAATAATAAATAAATAAATAAATGCAAAATTAATAAATAAAGATGAATAAATAGCATAAATTAAATAATAAATAAAATAAATAGAAAATAAATGATGAAAAAATAAACAAACAAATAAATTGATAACTAAACAAATAAAAAATAAAATAAATATAATTAAATAAAACAAAATTATAAATGACAAATAAATAAATAAAAACATAAATAAAACATTTAAATAAAGAAATAAAATAAAAACAAGTGAATAAATAAATAATATTGAATAAATAAAAATGAATAAATAAATAAAATATAAACAAATATTAGGTAAACAAATAAATAAATAAACACAAATTAAATAAATAAAGATAAATAAAGCAAAAAATAAATAAACAACAAGTAAAAATAAATACAAACTAAGTCAATAAAGATGAATAAATAGCATAAATAATTAATAAAAAAATACTAAGTAAATAAATTTTTAAATAAAATAAATAAAAACAAACAAATAAATAAATAATATTGAATAAAAATAAATAAACAAAAGATAAATACTACATAAACAAATAAATAAATAAAGATAAATAAATAGCAAAAAATAAATAAATAGTAAAAAAGTAATTATAAATATTAAGTAAATAAGACAATGAATAAATAAAAAGATAAATAAATAAATAAATAAATAAAATAAAAACAAACAAAAAATAAATACAAACTAAATAATAAACAATCAAATAAATGGTAAAGTTAACAAATAAATAAATAAACAAAAAAAAAAAAAATATATATATATATATATATATATATATATATATATATATATATATATATATATATATATATATATATATATATATATATATATATATATATATATATATATATATATATATATATATATTATACAATGCAATTGAATTTTGTGCAAGACTCCGACTTCCTTTTAAAAAGCACAATATTCATTAAGCACTTAATGTTTTAAGCAGATTTATCCTCTTAGTATTCTTAGCCGCTTATAAACCCGCTTGCTTTAATTATTATTGCACAGAGACTTGTTAAACCGTCTTAATACTTGTCAGCTTGATTATTTGTGGTGGTTGTGCATGAGTTCATGAGTCAGTTGTTTGAGTCTTTTATCCACTTATGCTGTCATAATGCTGCATATCCTGTTGTGTTTGTAAATTAATTAAATTACACCATGTTCTAGCTTTTGGCCCTCAGGCAGGGGTGCCAACTCTACCACAAAAATATGACGCTGTTAAATTTAATATTGACATCTTGCATTATTAAGATTGTAAAGTAGTACATGACCAAAACCATTCATTCATTCATTCATTCATTCATTTTTCATTCAGCTAAGTCTCTTTATTAATCAGGGGTCACCACAGCGGAATGAACCGCCAACTATTCCAGCATATGTTTTACACATCGGATGCCCTTCCAGCCGCAACCCAATACTGGGAAACACCCATACATTCCTACATTCATACACACTCATACACTACGGCCAATTTAGCTAATCCAATTCTCCTATAGCGCATGTGTTTGGTCTGTGGGGGAAACCGGAGCACCCGGAGGAAACCCACGTCAACTCGGGGAGAACATGCAAACTCCACACAGAAATGCCAACTGACCCAGACGGGACTGGAGCCAGCGACCTTCTTGCTGTAATGTGACTGTGCCATCCATATGCAATTATATATCTTTAAATAAGAGCATAATGTGTCTTTAATGCATGTTGCCATTGAGTCTTGCCATGGCTGTCATATGTTTTTGATTGTAAAAGGCAGTGTGATGTTCCTCTCCTGCTATCTGAACATGACTTTATAGGCTATAAATATTTAATGATTTCATTTAACCCACATGCACAAGCACAACATTGTGGTTTTTAAAAGGAAGTGGGAGTATTGCACGAAATTTATTTGCATTTACAAGAGGTTGAAATTATTGATGATCTTGTATATGAAATCTACTGTAATATAAATGTTGTGTGCGTGTTTTTCTTTCTTTGTAAATGATTTTTTAAAATCTTTTTTTATTAAATGTGTAATTTTAATTATTTTACCATTTATTTATTTATTTAATTTTTATTTATTTATTTTGTAATATATATTTTTAACCTTTTTATTCTTTTTATATATGTTTGTTTATTCATTTTATTTGTTTGTTTGCTTGTTTTTTAAATACTTTTTATTGCTTATTAATTTTATTTCTTTTTTATTTGTTAATTTTTTTATATTTGTATTTTTTACAATGTTTTTTATTTTTTGTTAAAACATGTTTTTTTAACATTTTATTTTTTTATTTATTTACATTTAAATTTATTGTTGTTTTTTATTTGCTTAGTAATTTTTTTCTTATGTCTCAATTTGTATTTTTTTTATTTTAAAAATTAAATTCATTTTAGCATTTAATAATTTTGCTTTTTCATTTGTTTGATTTTTTTTATGTTTAAATATAGATTTTTTTTATATATATATATATAGATTTTTATATATATATATATATATATATATATATATATATATATATATATATATATATATATATATATATAGATATAGATTTATTTATTTGTTTATTTTATTTGTTTATTTTATTTGTTTATTTATTTGCTTTTGGTTAAATATATTTTTAATTTATTTAATTTAAAAAATATATATTTTGTTTTTTTGCATATTAATTAATATATATATATTATTTTTACATCTTTGTATTTTTTATTAAATAATTTTTTATATAAATTTAATTTCTTTTTAACATTTAAAAGATTTTAATAAAATAATGTAATAATAATGTAAAAAAATTTAATGTTATTTTTACATTAACATTTTAAACATTTAAAATATTTTTTGTAACTTTTTTTGTTTATACATTTTTTGTTTATTTTTATTTGTTTGTTGATTTCTATTGATTTATTTTTTAAATGTTTAATTAAAATATTTGTTTGTTTCTTTATTTTTCTTTATTTATTTGTTTATTTGCTTTTAAAATATTTTGTTATTTTAAGTAATACATTATTGTATTTATTATTATTTTTTATATCTATTGTTTTTTATTTGCTTTATTATTTTTATATTTTCTTTTTTCATTTCTCTTTTTTACTTTAATTTTAAATTATTCGTAACAATTTTCACATAACTTGTTTTACTTTGTTTTTTAATTTTTCATTTGTTTTGCATTTGTTTATTGATTCTATTTGTTTAATATAATTTTTTTTATAAATTTTTATTTGTTTATTTATTTGCTTTTTTTTTTTTAGATATTTTGTTTAAATTTTTTCATTTTAATGCATTTATATTTATTTTATTATTTGTTTTTATTTGATTATTTTATTTTTTAAAGTATTTTACTCTTAATTTTTATTTATTTTAATTTGTTGTTTTTTTTGGCTTTTTTACTTTATTAATTTTATTAATTCAATTATCTAGTTGTTGTTGTTATTATTATTATTATTATACTTATTATTATTATTTTAATTATTATTATTATTATTATTATTATTATTATTATTATTATTATTATTATTATTATTATTTTAATTGTATTTGTAATTTTTTTTAATATGTATTCATTTTTCCAATCTGTTTTCAGCGGCAGGTAGCAGGAGAAGTCCAGGCCCCGGTGCGTGACCGCTCCGTCAACCAGATTGCCATGATGCTGGCCATCATGGGTCTCAGCCTGTCCTATTACAGCGCCAAACAGATGACGGAGAAAGTTCGCCACGAGCCTTCAATATGAAGATACACACAAACACACTCCGAAATGACACGGAGAGACACCCAAGCCAAACTAAATATGCAATTTCAGACTCTGTCACAGTTTCTGGATCTAAAATCACAGCACCGGGTTTCTACTTCAGGATTCTCTTGCTTTAGTTTAGCTCTCAGTGGGGTTTCTGGAGGGGAAATCTTGTGGCTTGAGTTTCGATAGTTGATATTGTACATGCACCAGAGTCTCAGTTACTCAAGTTGGAGGCTTTTCTCAGTGCATGAGTAAATATGGAGAAAATCTCTGAGCCATAATGTGTTTTAAAGGGAAGGAGCTCTGCGTTTGAGATGTACTATTTGACTATTGAAAGCACAGCCCAATGCACAATGGTGGTTTTATTTCTGATATGCAATTGAGGAACGTCTCTGAGGTGTTCAAAACTACTCTTTTTGTGTTAGACACTTTATCGTTGGAGGACCTTGTATTTTATTTTCATTATGATTTCATATCATCTCGTCTGAGTGACTCCCAACACTTTAGATGTTAACCGTGTGCAATTGCATGAAGATTTTAGTGAGTCTAATGTACGTGTTGTTTCCTAATGCTTTTTTTTAATTGATGATGCTGATGAATGTACTGTATGATGTTCTGTTTTTAATGATCAAATAAAGCTGTGAATTTTTTTTTTCCAAACACGATTAAGTTGTGACCTACGTCTCAGATTTTGTCCGACTCATGAGTGGTGATAACATGGCTTTTCTGCTGAGTCGAGAAGTACGCCGAAACCGTTTGCTGTTAACACATGCGTGTTGCTGAGCAGGAAGTGGGCAAAGCCTCCGGCAACAACTTCCTCTTTCTGCACGCAATATTTGTCTGCCAGCCTGCTGGCTTCATGTCTGACCCCTCTACACTGTAAAAAATACTGGTTTCCATACAATTGTTGTCCCAACACAAATCAATTCAGTTAACTTTTAACATTTGGACACATCTAGGAGGATTGAACATAAACCTCTTAAGGCCCAATGTGTTTTTTACATGCATTTTTTATTTCTCTTTGCTATTTGGGCTTATTGGAACCTAATTAAAATAAGTATCATCTTTTGATATGATGTACTTTTAGAGAAAAATGATGTCCATATATGTGGACTCGTGGTCCGAATTCACATAAAACACTTTTTCCTGACTGTTTTTTAATGCATATTTAACATTAATTTTTTTTTATTTGCTTTGACTATCAGAGAGTAAAAACAACATTTTTTTTTCTCCATTTTGGACTTAAAAATAGTGTTTGGGACATTTCATATGCTGCAAAACAGTTGCAGGATGATACTGTATGTCTGTAACAAAATATAAAACATTCAAAGTATTTTGCGAATGTGGACACTCAAGCCCTGGGAGGTTATGTTGTCCCCCCCCAAAAAAAACTCATTTTAAATAAGTAGTTTAAACAAACAGCAAAAAAACTTTATTGAGTGTGCTTAATTCAATGGATGTCAAACCCAACAATAGGACGGCCACTTTATTAGGTACACTTAGTAACAGCAGTAACTCAATGCATTTAGGCATGTAAACATAGTCAAGAAGATCTGCAGCAGTTCAATTCACACAGGCTCACCAAAATTGAACAGTATAAGACTGGAAAACGTTGCCTGATCTGACGAGTCTCCATTTCTGCTGCCACATTCGGATGGTCGGGTCAGAATTTGGCGTCAACAACATGAAAGCATGGATCCATCCTGCCTTGCATCAATAGTTCAGGCTGCTGGTGGTGGTGTAATGGTGTGGGGGATATTTTCTTGGCACACTTTGGGTCCATTAGTACCAATTGAGCATTGTGTCAACACCACAGTCTACCTGAATATTGCTGCTGACCATGTCCATCCCTTTATGACCACAGTGTACACATCTTCTGATGGCTAATTCCAGCAGGATAACACACCATGTCATAAAGCGTGAATCATCTCAGACTGGTTTCTTGAACATGACAGTGAGTTCACTGTACTCAAATGGCCTCAACAGTCACCAGAGCTCAATTCAATAGAGCACCTTTGGGATGTGGCGGAACGGGAGATTCGCATCATGGATGTGCAGCAACTGTGTGATGCTATCATGTCAATATGGAGCAAAATCTCTGAGGAACATTTCCAGTACCTTGTTGAATCTATGCCACAAAGGATTAAAGCAGTTCTGAAGGCAAAAGGGGTCCAACACGGTACTAGTAAGGAAAATATTTTCATTTCTTGTTTTAGTACACATGTCACTACAGAGTCAAACTTTACATAGGACAATTATGGAAACTAGTGATTTTTTTGAGTGAGATGCTAATCCAATGATGCTAATCCAGAGATGCTTAGCTTTTAAGCTAAGATAAAAGTGTTCCCGCTAGACTTGGAAATCAGCTAAATTAATTCATAAATGGTAAATCTGAACTCTTTACCTCTGAGAAAGTTTTAAAATGAGCCTATTCTATCAAAAAAGTCAACCTTTAAACACTTGTGTAAACCCAGTTGTAATCTTTTTGAGCGAGATGCTAATGGTCTAATCCACAGGTGTCAAACTTTTATAGTTGTAAAATAAAATTAAAAAGTATACAATTTTTGCATATTTTAATTCCAACCCTAATTAAACACACCTGATCATACTAATTGAGTCCTTCAGGCTTGTTTGAAACCTACAGGTAAAGCTGCGGTCACACTGCACTTCTCTCCCCATAGACTTCCATTCATACGCATGCGAATGCGTCAAACCAGAAACACAAGGTCATGCGTCAAGTTTCACAGGTTGCTGCGGTGCAAAGTTCAAGCTTGGTGAACTCTGACCAGCGAAATCGCATCACTTGACTGCGTGAGACCAATCGAGGATCAAAACATGACCTCTCTGGACAGAAATTTAAAACATGAAGCAAATTGCTTGCTTTTTTAATCATCTAGTTTAGTCCCGCCCCTTTTTGCAGCACCGTACGACAGAATTTTGTACACACTGCGGCCCTACAGGAACTGAGTTTGACACCACTGGTCTAATCCAACTCAATGATCTATGCTGAACTAAAAGTGCTGAAAATCAGCTAAATGGATTAAAAAATAGCAAAGCTCAACTGTTTACCTCTAAGAAAGTTGTAAAATGAGCCTATTGTGTTAAAAAAAGTCATCCTAAACACTTGTGTTAACCCAGTGGTTATCTTTTTGAGAGAGATGCAGATGGTCTAAACTGATTCAATGATTTGTGCTAGGCTAGGAGTGCTGGAAATCAGTTAACTGGATTCATTAATGGTAAATCTAAACTGTTTACCTCTTAGAAAGTTGTAAATCTGAGCCTATTCTTTTAGTCATCCTTTAAACAATTGTGTTAACCCAGTGGTTATCTTTTTGAGCGAGATGCTAATGGTCTAATCTGATTCAATGATTTGTGCTAGGCTAAAAGTGCTGGAAATCAGTTAACTGGATTAATAAATGGTAAATCTAAATTGTTTACCTCTAAGAAAGTTGTAAATCTGATCCTACTATATAAAAAAGTCATCCTTTAAACACTTGTGTAAACCCAGTGGTTATCTTTTTGAGCGAGATGCTAATGGTCTAATCTGATTCAATTATCTATGCTAAGCCAAAAGTGCTAGAAATCTGACATGTTTACCTCTAAGAAAGTTGTAAAATGAGCCAATTCTATTAAAAAAGTCACCCTTTAAACACTTGTGTAAACCCAGTGGCGATCTTTTTGAGCGAGATGCTAATGGTCTAATCTGATTCAATGATTTGTGCTAGGCTAAAAGTGCTGGAAATCAGCTAATTGGATTCATAAATGGTAATTCTAATCTGTTTACCTCTGAGAAAATTGTAAATCTGAGCCTACTATATAAAAAAGTCATCCTTTAAACACTTGTGTAAACCCAGTGGTTATCTTTTTGAGCGAGATGCTAATGGTCTAATCTGATTCAATGATCTATGCTAAGCCAAAAGTGCTAGAAATCTGACATGTTTACCTCTAAGAAAGTTGTAAAATGAGCCAATTCTATTAAAAAAGTCACCCTTTAAACACTTGTGTAAACCCAGTGGCGATCTTTTTGAGTGAGATGCTAATGGTCAAATCCAGTTCAATGATCTATGCTAAGCTAAGCTAAAAGTGCTGGAAAATCAGCTAAATTGATTCATAAATGGTAAATCTAAGCTGTTTACCTCCAAGAAAGTTGTAAATATGAGCCTAGTCTTTTAAATAAGTCATCCTTTAAACACTTTGTGTAAACCCAGCAATATTTTGAGCAAGATGCTAATGGTCTAATCTGATTCAGTGATCTATGCTAAGCCAAAAGTGCTGGAAATCAGCTAAATATTCCTAAATGGTAAATCTGACATGTTTACCTCCAGGAAAGTTGTAAAATGAGCCTACTCTATTTAAAAAGTCAACCTTTAAACACTTGTGTAAACCCAGTGGTGATTTTTTTAAATGAGATGCTAATGGTCTAATCCAGTTTAATGATCTATGCTAAGCTAAGCTAAAAGTGCTGGAAAATCAGCTAAATTAATTCATAAATGGTAAATCTAAGCTGTTTACCTCTAAGAAAGTTGTAAATCTGAGCCTTTTCTTTTTTTAAAAAGTCATCTTTTAAACACTTGTGCAAACTCAGTGGCCATCTAAATGGGCACAGAAATGAGTCTGTGTTTAGCTTTCATTATTTCGCCATGCATCATTACAAGCAGTCGGTCTGGAAGGCAAAGCGGATGTGTTGGCTAGCGTCTGCATGGATGCTCCGGCAGATGTGATGTCTTTTGACGGGTCGAGGCCGCATTGCGTGACACGTGTTTTTCAGCCTATCACCTTTAGCTCCTCCCTTTGGCTCTGCTCTTTGATCACTGAGCAAAACTGCCCCTAAAATACTGCCATGCTGGTTTAGGACGTGAACTTCTAAGTGCTCGTCCCATTGGCTGCCGCCTGATGCATCATTGATGTCATCACAGATGCAGAAACAAAGGGACAGGATCACGTTGGGGGCAGCATTAATACACATGGTTGCTTTATAAAAACACTCAAAAAGAAATAAAGATATGATTACATATGCAGGCCTTTTCTGTTTGATGTTTTGATGATTGCCTATAAAAATGGGAAAGATAGATTGAGATTTGAAGATCGATATTGTATAAATGAATGTTAATACTGTGTGTAAAGGACTCATGTTTGTTTCTCATGCTAAATGCAAACAATTTATGCAATGAATAATTAAATTGTGCATTGTCATATGTACAGTTGAAATCAGAATTATTAGCCCCCCTTTGAATTTATTTTTCTTTTTTAAATATTTCCAAATGATGTTTAACAGAGCAAGGAAATTTCCACAGTATGTCTGATAATATTTTTTCTTCTGGAGAAAGTCGTATTTGTTTTATTTCGGCTAGAATAAAAGCAGTTTTTAATTTTTTATTCATTTAGGTCAATATTATTAGGCCCTTTAAGCTATATTTTTTTTCCGATAGTCTACAGAACAAACCATCATTATACAATGACTTGCCTAATTACCCTAACCTGCCTAGTTAACCTAATTAACCTAGTTAAGCCTTTAAATGTCACTTTAAGCTGTAAAGAAAGTGTCTTGAAAAATATCTAGTCAAATATTATTTACTGTCATCATGACAAAGATAAAATAAATCAGTTATTAGAGATGAGTTATTAAAACTATTATATTTAGAAATGTGTTGAAAAAAATCTTCTCACTGTTAAACAGAAATCGGGGAAAAAATAAACAGGGGGGCTAATAATTCTAACTTTAACTATATATATATATATATATATATATATATATATATATATATATATATATATATATATATATATATTTATATATATATATATATATAGGTATTTATGTAGATATTCATACACTCATTATTACTCAGTATTAGGTATACCTGTCAAACTGCTCGTTAACACAAATTTCCATGGCACATGGCAGCAACTCAATGCATTTAGGCATGTAGACATGGTCAAGACGATCTGCTGCTGTTCAAACTGCGCATCAGAATGGGTAAGAAAGGGGATTTCAGTGACTTTGAATGTGACATAGTTGTCGGTGCCAGACGGGCTGGTCTGAGTATTTCAGAAACTGCTGATCTACTGGGATTTTCATGCATGACCATCTCTAGGGTTTACAGAGAATGGTCTGAAAAAGAGAAAATATCCAGTGAGCGGCAGTTCTGTGGGCGCAAATGCCTTGTTGATGCAAGAGGTCAGAGGAGAATGGCCAGACTGGTTCCAGCTGATAGAAAGACAACAGTAACTCAAATAAGCACTCGTTACAACTGAGGTCTGTAGAAGAGCATCTCTGAACACACAACACGTCCAACCTTGAGGCGGATGGGCTACAGCAGCAGAAGACCACACCAGGTGACACCCCTGTCAGCTAAGAACAGGAAACTGAGGCTACAATTCACACAGACTCACCAAAACTGGACAATAGAAGATTGGAGAAACGTTGCCTGGTGTGATGAGTCTCCATTTCTGCTGCCACATTCAGATGCTCAGGTCAGAATTTGGCGTCAACAACATGAAAGCATGGATCCATCCTGCCTTGTATCAACGGTTCGTGCTGGTGGTGGTGTAATAGTGTGGGGGATATTTTCTTGGCACACTTTGTGTCCATTAGTACCAATTGAGCATCGTGTCAACACCACAGTCTACCTGAGTATTGTCTATCCCTTCATGACCACAGTGTCTCCATCTTCTGATGGCTACTTCCAGCAGGATAACACACCATGTCATAAAGCGTGAGTCATCTCAGACTGGATTCTCGAACATGACTATGGCTGTTTCTCAATTCCAAAAATGCAGAGAACAGACTTGCGTTCTTGTGGAGACTGGTCTTGCCAAGTTACCTCGCATCATGGATGCAAACCTGCAGCAACTGTGTGATGCTCTCATGTCAATATGGAGCAAAATCTCTGAGGAATATTTCCAGTATCTTGTTGAATCTGTGTCATGAAGGATTAAGGCAGTACTGAAGGCAAAATGGGGTTCAACCCGGTACTAATAAGGTGTACCTAATGAAGTATTTATGTGTGTAAACTATTCAAACATTTGTGTTCAGGGTTTTTTTTTGTAAATAAATTTTTTTATTTTTATTCCTCAAAGATACTTTAAATTAACAAAATGCGACAGTAAAGACAAATGCAATGTTACAAATAATTCTATTTAGAATAATTGCTTGATTTATTCTTTTCTGAAATCCTGCTTTCCCTTAAAATTGACAATTATAAATGTTTCTTGATCATGAATTCATAAAATCTGGCTCTTACAGCAAAAAAAAAAAATTGGTTTAAAGGGGAGATATTATGCAAAAATCACTTTTATAAGGGGTTTAAACACAGTTGTGCAGCAACAGCCTGTAAATATAACCAGCTAATAATGGCATGAATTTATTCATTTTATTATAATCACACTCAATAAAAACAGTCTGCGGTAACATGTCTTAGCCACTCCACAACTGATACATTTATTCACACTTGGTCACCATATTTGGACAATATAAACTTTGCTTTATGTGACATTTTGAAACTCAGAATGACATAATGTGCGTATGGACATTCACTCATGTGTGTTCTGTTTTCATCAAGCTTCTCACTCTTCCTGCCATGTTGTATTATTTGTAACGTAATAGCTTATGGCCCAGGCCATATGTATATTTTGTATATGCAGTTATGTTTTGTTTCAGGCGTTTTATGTTGGGTTTGTATTTTTGTTTTGTGTATGTCTAAAAAGAAAAAAAAACAAGTAAAAACATTATTAGAAGACATGGGATCAGCTTTCACTGCTATGCAGATGATACTCAATTATATATTTCAACTAAACCTGACGAGACGTCTAATCTGTCCAAGCTAACTGAGTGTATTAAAGATGTTAAAGACTGGATGACCAACAATTATCTTCTCTTAAACTCAGACAAAACAGAATTATTACTTATTGGGCCTAAATCCTGTACACAGCAGATCTCACAACTCGACCTACAATTAGAGGTATACAAAGTTAGCGTTAGCTCTACTATAAAAGATCTGGGTGTCATATTAGACAGTAATTTAACTTTTAAAAATCATATATCCCATGTGACAAAAACTGCTTTCTTTCATCTAAGAAATATCGCTAAGTTACGAAGTATGCTATCCATCTCAGATGCAGAAAAGCTAGTCCATGCTTTTATGACTTCTAGGCTGGACTACTGTAATGCTCTGTTTGCTGGCTGCCCAGCATCCTCTATTAACAAACTTCAGCTAGTACAAAATGCAGCTGCCAGAGTTCTTACCAGGTCTAGAAAATTTGATCACATCACCCCAATTCTATCCTCCTTACACTGGCTGCCTGTTAAGTTTCGTATTGAATTTAAAATATTGCTTCTTACCTATAAAGCTTTAAATAATCTAGCTCCTGTTTATCTAACCAATCTTCTGTCTCGCTACAATCCAACTCGCTCTTTAAGGTCTCAAAACTCAGGGCTTCTGGTAGTACCTAGAATAGCAAAGTCGAGTAAAGGAGGTCGAGCCTTCTCATTTATAGCTCCTAAACTCTGGAATAGCCTTCCTGATAACGTCCGAGGCTCAGACACACTCTCCCAATTCAAAACTAGATTAAAGACCTATCTGTTCAGTAAAGCATACACTTAGTGCACCACTTGGGGGCTTCCACACAGGTTATGCATCTTGTTGATATACACTGTGAACATCAGCTACGCTAATTATTTTCTTTATTCTCCATTTCCACCTGGGGATACTCTTCCCGAGGCCCTCAGACTATGCAGAGTCACTGACTCGATCCAAGACCAACGACGAGATGATCCCAAGGTTTTTTTTTTTTTTTTTTTTTTTTTTTATATCCTGGACCTGGCCGAATCCTGAGCAGCTACTGTGATGGTCATGGAGGAGTGGAGAACATGAGACTGATTCCTGTGACGCTCCAGAGACAGACGAGTCTTCGCTGAGGCCAGCTTCCAGCCTCCGCCACTAAGACTGCAGCTCTGCACAAGACGTTTGGCCAGCGGAGAAATTAAAATGGTCGTGCCCAACTGAGCCTGGTTTCTCTCAAGGTTTTTTTTCTTCACTTCCGCCTTTAGTGAAGTTTTTTTTCCCTCTCCGCTGTCGCCACTGGCTTGCATGTTTCAGGATCTGTAGAGCTGCGCATCGTTGGATTTGCTCTTCAGTATTTGGACTCTCAGTAGTGATTATTAAACCACACTGAACTGAGCTAAACTGAACTGAACTTAAACACTACAAACTGAACTACACTGTTCCTATTTACTGTTACCTTTTATGTGAAGCTGCTTTGACACAATCTACATTGTATAAGCGCTATACAAATAAAGGTCAATTGAATTGAATTGAATGTTTAAAAAAACAAAACAGTCTGCGGACATTCTCCCCTTATACATGTCATCAAAGGGGGAAAACCCCACCCACTTGTGACCATCTCTCCCTCATTAGCATAAGACGTTAGTCTTGTTTTTGAATCTGCTACTATGCTGACCATACCTGTCAACATTGGGATGTGAAAATAAGGGATATGTCCACCATAATAAGGGACCCCCCCCCACCCCCTCTTAAAAAACCCCCAAATTACTAAATATGTTCATTTGAGGCTGTTTCATTGTAAATAAACAGTTAAATGGTCAGTAATATGTTTTATTATTATTATTTACAAAAGAAAAACAAATATATACATTAGCAGCAAATACATTAGCAAACAGTTCAGCTTATTACAATTAATAGCTATTATAATGAAATAGAATCAAGCTATCAGATCTCATTAGCCGTTTCTTCACTGTATAACTTACACATTCTGACTAAAGAGCAACGAATGAATCTCTTACTTATTTAGATTTTTATTTAGTTTGATTACATTAAATAACAGGTGTCACTTTAAAAATGCACAGATCTAACATTATAATGAAAGGTTAAGATCGCTTTCCTACCTTTTTATGCTCATTTAAGACGAAATTAGTTGTGTCTGAAAAAAACCCCCACCAAGATCGACATCTTTAGATATTATTATTATTATTAATTATGTGTATATGTCTGTTCAAACACGCAACCAAAACCCAGACTTTCGCTTCAAAACACGTGTATAGAATCCATTTGGGAAACAGCGTCTATTTATCACTATGGAGCGCGTCAGCTGACAGTCATGCACCGCTATATGACTGTTTTGAGGATTGCATATGAAGGGGAGACGGCACCTGTAATGAAAAGGAAAGGGAATCGCACCGTTTTTATATTTATTTCAAAGTGTTTTCATGTCTAAAAGCGAAAGCACAGAACAGACTCGCGTTTAAAAGCAAGGGGCGGCCCCTGGTGGTTCAGCGGTATGTGTTGCATATAGGGAGGCTCGGCTCTTTAATGTCCATTTGCTACCGTTCAGAGAAAGACTAAAAATACGGGAGAAATACGGGAAAATACCTTTACAGTATGATAGCGGGATAGAACTGTAAAATACGGGAGGCATGATGCTGACACACTGGCATCTGTAGCTCCGCCCTCTATTGAAGAGAGCACAATCTCATTTGAGTTTAAAGAGACAGTGACCAAAACGGCACAATTAGGATCAAAACCTAAAAGGGTCAGTTTCAGAGAGTTATCAAACACTGTTTGTGGGCTATTTTGAGCTGAAACTTCACATACACACTTTAGACACATCAGAGACTTACTTTACATCTTGTATAATGCAGCATATTACATCCCCTTTAAATCAAATCTGATGTAAAACAAGGTTTTATGAATGTTTTCAACTGTTCTCATGCACACACACACACCACACACACCACACACACTGACTGTGGTTTTCACGTGCCGTGACTGTGGTTTTCAGCCTCGTGTCTGTCGCTGATGTCCACCGGAGTCAGTGTTTAGGCTGCAGTCTGATTCTCTGTCTGAGATCAGTGTGTGTGTGTGTGTGTCCTGCAGCATCTCTGTGCTTTCGGCCCTGTCAGACGCTCCTCATGCTATTCTGTAATCTGTCATCATCACTGCAGAGTTGCTGTGTAATGCAGCATTTAAAGGTAGAGTTCACCCAAAAATGAAGACGTATCCAGTCTCAAGTGGTTATAAACCTTTATGAACTTCTTTCTTCTGTTGAACACAAAGGATATTTAGAAGAAAGCTAAAACCCTGTAACCATCGACTTCCGTTGTAGGAAAAACACAATAGTTACAGGCTTTCAACATTCTTTAAAATATCTTCTTTCCACTCTGGAATAAGTGAAGGGTGAGAAAAGGATGACATAATCTTCATTTTTGCGTGAACTGTACCTTTAAAACTGTTGAAACACAAAAGAAGATATTTTGAAGTAAGATAAAAATATGTAGGTGGCACGGTGGCTCAGTGGTTAGCATGGCCGCCTTATTGCAAGAAGGCTGCTAGTTCGAGTCCTGACTGGGTCTGTTGGCATTTCTGTGTGGAGTTTGCATGTTCTCCCTGTGTTCAGGTGGGTTTTGTCCGAGTGCTTCGGTTTCCCCCACAGTCCAGACACATGCAATATAGGGGAATTGGATGAACTACATTGGCTGTAGTGAATGAGTGTGTTTGGGTGTTTCCCAGCACTGAGTTGCAGCTGGAAGGGCATCCGCTGTGTAAAACATATGCTGGAACAGTTGGCGGTTTATTCTAGCCAGATTTTAGTTTGAGCTGAAACACATTCCTGGCCATAGATGTGCTATTTTGAGAATTGCAGCTTTGGGAAGATTATATATAGAGTTTGAGCCCAGTTACAAAACAGAGAAGCTGAAATGATGACTCAGAGAAAATGAGAAAGAAGACCACTGCGTAATCTTGTCATTATCATATATTCTTCAGCTTAATTTAATCTGGTAATTATTGTAAGTTACACTCTGCCATCTGTTAGCACATTCTGTTCTGGATGTTCATCTAATGAAGTGAGAAGGAAATTAATTTTATGCGGTTTGTAATTATAAATGGGACCCTGGAGCGCAAATGCACACTAAAATAATGATTAATTGAATTTACTAAATATTTTGATCATTGCAAACAAGGGTGGTGTGGTGGCACAGGGGGCTGCGCTGTCGCCTCACAGCAAGAAGGTCACTGGTTCGAGTCCCAGCTCAGTCAGCATTTCTGTGTGGAGTTTGCATGTTCTCCCCGTGTTGGTGTGGGTTTCCTTTGTGTGCTCTGGTTTCCACCACAGTCCAAACACATGCGCTTTAGGTGAATTGAATAACTAAATTGGCCGTAGTGAATGAGTGTGTATGAGTGTTTCTCAGTGATGGGTTGCAGCTGGAAGGGCATCTGCTGCGTAAAACATATGCTGGATGTGTTGGTGATTCATTCCGCTGTGGCGACCCCAGATTAATGAAGGGACTAAGCGAAAAGAAAATGAATGAATGAATTATTATTAATATTTATGTATTTTTAGTAGATAAAAGAATTCTTTCCAAGACAAAAATTAATAAATATATTTAATATATATATATTTGTGTGTGTGTGTGTACTGTGTATATTTATGTATATATGAATAAATACACACACATACTGAACGTAAAATACAAAAATATAATAAAGAAATATATTTATAATTGTATTATTGTTTATATTCTGTATAATTATTATTAATATTACATATATATGAATATATACATGCAGCACGGAGGCGCAGTGGGTAGCGTTGTTTCTGAAGGGTTGTGTGACACTGTTCAATAGTAAGAAGGTACTTTTACTATAGGTAAATAAGATATGGAAATTTTACTGCAGGGGCTCAGTGGTTAGCACTGTCACCTCACAGCAAGATGGTCACTAGTTCGAGCCTCAGCTGGGCCAATTGGCGTTTCTGTATGGAGTTTGCATGTTCTCCCCGTGTTGGTTTGGGTTTCCTCTGGGTGCTCCGGTTTCCCCCACAGACCAAACACATGCGCTATAGGGGAATTGGATGAACTAAATTGTCCGTATAGTGTATGTGTGTGAGTGAGAGTGTATGAGTGTTTCCCAGTGATGGGTTGCAGCTGGAAGGGCATCCGCTGCATAAAACATATGCTGGGTAAGTAGGCGGTTCATTCCGCTGTGGCGACCCCGGATTAATAAAGGGACTGAGCCGAAAAGAAAATGAATGAATAAATGAATGAAAGTCAATATCATTATTCTTCAGAATATCTTACATTATATATAAATTGTCCTTTTTATAATTTTTAAAATAATAAATATAATAAATAGTGTGGGATTGTAATAAATACATACAGAGTTTAAAAAAAACATCCAGAGTTTTAAAATAATCAATATTTAAAAATAAATAATAATAAAAAATATAAAAGAAAAAACTAAAATAACCTTTTCATTCATTCATTCATTCTTTCATTAATTTTCTTTTCGGCTTAGTCCCTTTATTAATCTGGGGTCACCACAGCGGAATGAACCGCCAACTTATCCAGCATATGTTTTACGCAGAGGATGCCCTTCCAGCTGCAACTCAAATAATTATTATGTATTATAAAAAACATATAATTATTATGTATTATAAAAAACAAATAATTATTATGTATTATAAACTATTAAAATTACTTAATTGTTAAAAATAAATTATAATTATAAAAATTTCTATCATCATTCTTAATAATATTTTACATTATATATAATTTGTCCTTGTTGTTAGTTATTTTTAAATATAATCAATAGTGTGGGTTTGTAAAACATGAATGAATGATTTTATCACTGGTTTAGTTGTCCAGAGTCACTTATAACATCTAATTAAAAAGAACAAATCACTTCAGTTAAAGTGCATATTTGTTGTTTTTGGTTTTGCAAAAGAGTATATTAAGTACACACAGCACTATGGATGAAGTATGTCTTTGTCAAAGGTTCATTTGAGTGCACTTGACGTGTTCGACACGTTTGTTAAATGTGAACATCTTTTCCCTGAGGCAACATGAGATCAGCATGTATTTAACCACACACTGCATGTTTCAATGAAGGACTGAAAAGCTTGATTCATAGAAGGTGCAAATTACTGACATATCAGAAATGTGCAATTCTTTGAAAAATCATGTCAATGAGATTTAAAGTCATAAATATCACACAAGAAACTTAATTTTGAGATGAAAATACAACTTGTGGCATGAATTATTACATATAAAAAACACTATGGCTCAGAATTAATGAATGAATGAAAGAATGAATTTCCCAACTGCTGTTTTACTTTCGGCATGATGACAGTACACAACATTTTACTAGTTATTTAGCAAAATACTAGTATTCAGCTTTAAGTGCATTTAAATGCTTATCTAATTAGGTTAATTAGCCAAATTAGTTTAATTTGGCATGTCATTGGACAATAGTGGTTTGTTTTGTAGACAACAAGAAAAAAAATCTTAAGGGGGCTAATAATTTTGAGTTATTAAGTTATTTTTAAAGATGTAAAGACTGCTTTCATTCCAGCCAAACTTAAGGAAATAAGACTGCAGAGGAAAAAAATATATAATAGGAAATACTGTAAAATTGTCCTTGTCCTGTTTGACAGCACTTGGGAAATATTAAAAAACACAAAATACAAATAAAAATTCAGAGGAGGGCTAATAGTTTTCTGTTCACATTGCTTTATTCTTAACGGGGCAGATTTAGTCATTTTAGGGCCTTAAGCAATTCCAGCCATGGGGCCCAAAAGTTCTATATCAAAAAGTTTCTTATATCATTCAATCTCATTTTCTACATTTTATCTTAATGCAGAATAATAATAATAACATGTAAAGCACCTTTTTCAAACTTCTGAAGCAATTTGTTTTCTTAAGATGAATTCAGAACTAAAAATAATAAACGAAAACTAAATCTTTACATATCTGACTGCTGGACTGGTCCATGATTGAAGGTGGGGGACACTCACCATACAAAATTTGATAGAAAACAATGTTATATATCATTTATACCCTACTGAAAAAACAGCCTAAACCAGCCTAGGCTGGTTTTAGCTGGTCAACCAAGCTGGTTTTAGAGGGGTTTAGGCCACTTCCAGGCTGGTTTCCAGCCATTTCCAGCCTAGTCTTAGCTGGTCAGGCTGGGAGATGACCAGCTAAAACCAGCTTGACCAGCCTAGGCAGACTGGGAGCCCAGCCAAAACCAGCTATGTCCAGCTTAAACCAGGTTTTAGCTGGTCATTTTCCAGCCTGACCAGCCTGAGGGGCCAAAACCCCTCTAAAACCAGGCTGGTCAACCAGCTAAAACCAGCCAACCAGCTTAGGCTGGTTTAAGCTGTTTTTTTCAGTAGGGTAGGTATCATTTATACTTCTAGGTATTTATTTGGAGGCCCTCGAATTTCCTGGGGCCCTAAGCGGCCTCTTACCTTGCTTCAGGGGCGTAGCGGACATTATAAAAGTGCGGGGGACGGCTGTATGAGATCATATGTTCATATAATTATTAATCACCTGTTTCTAAATGGTCTGTCTCTAAAAGTGAGGGGGACGTATCCCCTCCATCCCCCCCGGTTGCTACGCCCCTGCCTTGCTTATTGGTTTAATCCGCCCCTAATTCTTAATGCTCACCATGCATACAATATTTTTATATCAAGATGCTACACTAATTGTGTTTGTGGTTTATGTTGGCATCTCTCTTTCTTCTCACATAATAATAGAAGAAAAGCAACCAAAGAAAAAAGCAGTCAAACCCTTTTACTGAACCTTTTGATAACTGATAATCTCATATAATTATTACAGCGACTTTTATATCAAGATGCTAAGACTTTATAATTATCTGCATGTGTGATTTATGTTAGCATTTCTCTTTTTATCTCACAAAACTGTATTATAAAGTCGTTTATAATAAATTATATAAAGTCATTATCAAGTCATTCAGCCGAGAAGAAAAGCAACCAAACCCTTTCACTGAACCATGAATGCAGTTTCTCTCTAGAGTCTTTTGATTGCTGATATTCTCATATAATCAGGGTGCGATTTACAGGGTGTTTGCGGGGATAATTAATGCTTGATCCCCCCTATGGGACGTCAAAACAATAAATCAGGGGTCAGCCCTTTAATCGTGGAGAAAATGTGCAATTCTGATGTTTATCTTAAATAATATTATCAATATTAAAATAATAAATAATATAAACATACATTTGACCACCCCTATAACGGTTCATACCATTGTGAGCGCACAATCGCGCCAATCTGGCTATGCTAGAAAACAAATCATTCAACAGTCTGAAACTAGCACCGATAGACAAGTAAGTATTCACAAGACACTTTTCTTGTAAAATATGTGTTTATATCTACATAAAGTCTAAAAGTAAAGTGAAATTAGACGTATAGTTACTATAGTTTGACCTAAATTATCTCTGAAATAGCTAATCAGGGTTGGAATACACTAAATATCCCTCAAAACACTGAAAACTAGCTTTCGTTTTATTAATAGATTAGATGTCATTTAAATAAATACATACATTTGATTAACTGAAACATTTATGACACAAACTAACAGTTGTGTAATCGATGTATAAGTTTCACCCTGCATATAATGATCAGCCATTGACAGACATGTTCAGACAACAGGTCAGATCAACACGTGACAGCCCAGATCAGCCCACAGAACATGTGCAGAGACATCTGAGCTGTTCAGGTGGAAACACACACACACACACACACGCGCACACACACACACAGACACACACACACACACGCACACGCACACACACACACACACACACACACACACACACACACACACACACACACACACACACACACACACCCCCACCAGCGCCAGAAAATATCTGACATTTCTCCAAAAACAGATGTGCTTGTCATTAATGCTGCTCTGAACAGCAGGGCCCGGTTTTTCAAAAGGTTTAATCCAGATAAAATTGATTCGGATTTAGTAATCCTTTTTTTGCGGACCATGATCACGTAATCCAGTTTACTTTTTGAACCAGTTTTTCAAAGCAACATCGGATTGGATCAATCTGATCCGGATGGGAACTTTTCAGGATCCCTAACTCTGGATAACCAGGCCTCAAACAGGATAGGAAATCACAATGTAGAACTATAGAAATGTAAAGAGCAACAAGTAGAATAGCCAGTGTGGGGTCAATATAACTTTATTTTTATTTGAAATGAAAACACACACATTAAACCCCCCCCCCCCCATCCTCTTCCAGCAGTCCGCTCATCTGAGACCTACAACACAAACACTGTACACTGAGGATATTTATAAGTCTCAAATATAGATGTATTAAATTAAAAAAAGACTTAATGTCAAAAACTCCAATTACAAAATAAAAAAAAAACTCCACAATAATTTCTACACAATAATTTCTACACAAAAACTACACAATAATAATCTGATGTGGCAACACAATCTCACGGCAATTCGTAACTTTTTGATTTAGTGGCTAATTCGTACGAATTCGTACGATCTAATTCGTACAATTTAGTACGATTTGCTCATCCGCCAATGACGGTTGGGTTTAGGGGTGGGGTTAGGTGCCACGCCTCCTTTTCAAAATCGTACAATTTCGTACGACTGAACTCGTACGAATTCGTACGAATTAGCCACTGAACTGTCAAAACGTAAAATACTTACGTTTTCTCGTGAGATCAGGCTGGATGTGGAGAGACCAGCTTGTCTGAGTGTAGCCTTTAGGAGGCGAATCTCAAGTCTGGCTCTGGTTTGCTGCAGTTTGGTCAGAGTCAGTTGTACCTCTGCCAGATGAAGCCGTGCTTCTTCCCTTTCTGTCTCTTTTTGCAGATGTCGAAAGTGATTTGACAAATCAGTGATTGCTATTCTTTGCATTTTTTGGTTATTCTGTAATCATTGCATGCATCACTAAATATAGTACTAATTTAATACTAATTTACTAATGTAAATTTATTGTAAATATACTTAAAACAAAAATATTTTCCATTGTGATTAATATCAATTTAAGAGTTCGCAGTTAGATAATGTTATAAACTATAATATCAGGTTTGGCATGCTGTCCCGGGAGAGAACCCTGAGCTCGGAGATAGATGAGCCCACGGTTCCCGCCTGGTTAATAAGCATCAGGAGGGACACGAGATCAGCTGTTTCTCGAATAGCCCCCTGCTTTTGGCTAACGGGTGATACTGGTTGGTTAGGCATGTATACGCTGGGTGCTTGTGACTGTATTCTGATTCACTTATGTACATGTTTTTGAACTGTGGGAGGAAACCGGAGGACCCGGAGAAAACCCACGCTAACACAGGGAGAACATGCAAACTCCGCGCAGGAAGTGCCAACTGGTTTGAATAGGCCTTGAACCTGTGGCACTCTTGCTGATCACTAATCACTAATCACTGAGCCACCGTGTTGCCCGATCAAAGAGGAGGAGGGATAAGGGATGGATAGAGGGGTTGGGAGGGGGGTTCCGAAAACAGAGATAGGGAATGAAGTTTAGCTAGATTATATATAGTAGTTTTGGAGTGCTCCGATAGGCTAGCTAATGATTAGTGATGAGGATCAGCTGAAGTTGATCATATCACGTGTTCCTCTCGAAGTGAAGTTTCATAAACTAATTTCGAGAGGAGCACGTAATATGATTGAGCACGTCTGGCCACTCATCTGTAATCAGTAATAATCCAATCAGAGCGATCCTAGTTTACTATAAGTGGATCATTTTCTCTACTGTTTCTATCTTCGTTTGGAAGAATCCCCCCTTCCACCCCATCTCCTCCTTTTCCTCCCGTTTTCTAAAGGGGCAGCTCTCGAGACCTACCTGATCTCGGATCTCCTGATATGCTTATCGACCGGGCGGGAGCCCTGGGCTCAAATATCTCCGAGCTCAGGGTTCTCTCCCGGGACAGCATGCCAAACCTGCTTTATACGCCAAGCATATCTAAGTGGGAACTCTTGAAACTACTAACTTCCCTTAGTGACAGAAAAAATGTGATTGTTTTTAAGTCAATTTTGACAGCTGTTTGAGGGCTTATTTTATGAGGCCAAACTCGTTCTACTTTGCTGTAGGCCTATACTGAAAGGCTGAATACGTTAAAGCCTAGCTAATCACTGTAGCCTGATGGATGAACAAATACAATTAATACCTTATGAATAAATAGGACATCTTGTAAGAGACTGCATGATCCAAATATAGTATAATTTGATACATTTTTACAATTTTCATTACATTTTGGGCATGAAATCCATGCTGAATCCACCCTTCTGATGGGATAATCCAGATTTTTTGGATCAAAGTGATCCAAATCCTACAAAAAAATGTCTGAAAAACCCAAACTAAAGGTTTGATCTGGATCAAAACCAAGACTGGATTACGTGATCTAATCCAATTATGTAATCCGTTTTTTTTCTATTAAAAACCCCATTTTTAAGATTGGATCCAGTCCGTTATTCAAAATCCTAGTGGATTACTGTTGAATAAACGGGCCCTGGAGACGGGATTTCTTCATCTGAGATTCAGTATGGTGACAGAATCCCGCGCTGTGATTGGCTGAGGCACGTCACATGACTGAGTTACATCAGTTTGTCCTACATTCTGATGTAAACAAATACTGATCTTCTCTCTGATTTAGATTTATTCATTTGTCAGGTGATTTTCAATTCATTTTTCAGTTTATTTACAATTTCAGTTTATTTATATAGTTCTTTTCACAATAAGTATTCATTTATTTCTGTCCAGAAGAACTTACAATACATTTATATGGTTCATTCATTCATTTTTCATCTGCTTAGTCTCTTATTTATCAGGGGTCACCACACCGGAATGAACCACCAACTATTCCGGCATATGTTATACACAGTGGATGCCTTTCCAGCCTCAACCCAGTACTGGAAAACACAAACACACTCTCACATTCATACACAAACTCATACACTACGGGCAGTTCAGTTTATTCAGTTCCCTTAAAGCGCATGTGTTTGGACTGTGGAGGAAACCGGAGCACCCGGAGGAAACCCACGCCAACACGGGGAGAACATGCAAACTCCACACAGAAATGCCAACTGACTCAGCAGGGACTCGAACTAGAGACTTTCTTGCTGCGAGGCAAGCAAGTTGTTTGTTTGTCACAGGACAGCTTATGCAATGCAATGGTGTCACGTTCTTCCAAAACTATATGTAACTCCAGCTGTCGTTGTGATATTTTGGTCTCCTTTTCTGTGGCCGGAATCTGGTTTCAGCAGGATCCAGCTGTAAAAGAGGCAGAAATACCCAAATGAAGAGTGTCTTCCAGAGCTCAAACATGCAGGAAAACCTGCTGAGTGACTGACCTGAAGCCAGTCTCAACCAGTTCCAGAACACACACACACACACACGCAGAGAAATGCAGTGAAAGTTACTTTGCATTACGATGTTGTGTTGATTCCTACCCCAGTATATTATATTCAACTCTTTTAGCTACATCATACTGTAGTATTATTACTGTACTGAACTGAAATACTGCAGTATACTTTGGTTTACTACAGTAAACTGTGGTGATTTGTAATGTAATTACAGTATATACTTGCAGAAAACTATTGGGTAATTTGTTTATGTTACTAGTTGTTTTATTACCACGGCACCAATAGAACACCACAACAGATTAATTCAAGTGCTTTACTATAATGTGGTTCAAAAACACCATAGTGTTTACTATAAATGACTATAGTATTTATATATATATATATATATATATATATATATATATATATATTATTATTTGATATATATTTTGTATATATATAGTATTTTCTATATATTGTTTAATGTTTTTATATGTATATATAAGTAGAGACACTTAAAATAAAATAAACAACACACACACACACACACACACACACATATACATATATATATAAATTATACATATATATATAATTTATTTTTGTATGTGTGTTGTATATTTTTTATGTATGTTTCATATATAGTGCTCAGCGTAATTGAGTACACCCCATTTTGAAAATTAATGTTTTTATCCATTTCTCAGTGAAAATAGGCAATGTATTTTGGTGCAAGGCGACGCAGTGGCGCAGTAGGTAGTGCTGTCGCCTCACAGCAAGAAGGTCACTGGTTCGAGCCTCATTCGGTTTCCTCCTGCGTGGGTTTCCTTCTGCGTGGATTTCCTCCAGGTGCTCCGGTTTCCCCCACAGTCCAAAGACATGTGGTATAGATGAACTGGGTAAGCTAAATTGTTCGTAGTGTATGTGTGAATGACTCTGTATGGATGTTTTCCAGAGATGGGTTGCAGTGGAAGGGCATCCGCTGCATAAAATATGCTGGATAAGTTGGCGGTTCATTCCGCTGTGGTGACCCCTGATTTATAAAGGGACTAAGCCGAAAAGAAAATGAATAAATGAATGAATGAATTTTGGTGCATTTAAACATAACAGATTTATTAAACAGATAAATTTATTAAAATAATATTTTAGTCACCAAACATATTTAGAAACAGAAAGATAATACAATTAAACTCAAGCTAAAAATTGCAAACACAAAATTTTAACTTCATTTTTCTTTTTTTTGCTTCTCTTGATTTTTCCTCTTTTTTAAAAGTTTGTATTTAAAAATTTTCTACAACATATAAATGTGGCTGTACTAGTTTTTGGAGCGTTTTCGTCGCTCCAGGTTTGGCTTCAGTACTGACTAATCTAATGCATATGCACAAATATAATATTGTAAAGCTTCCTATTAAAAATATGAATTTAAAAGAGAGATTTGTGAGGGGTGTGCTTACATATGTGCTGTCAAATGATTAATTACATCCAAAATTAAACAGTTTATTATAATTATTATGTTTTTAGTAAGTTGTAGTAAATACTGTAGTATTTTTTCATGTATTTAAAAAAGTATTATATATATATATATATACACACACACACACTCACCTTTTGCCTTCAGGCAGTTGCTGCAGATTTGTCGGCTGCACATCCATGATGTGAATCTCCCGTTCCACCACATCCCAAAGGTGCTCTATTGGATTGAGATCTGGTGACTGTGGAGGCCATTTGAGTACAGTGAACTCATTGTCATGTTCAAGAATCCAGTCTGAGATGATTCATGCTTTATGATGGCGTGTTATCCTGCTGGAATTAGCCATCAGAAGATGAGTACACTGTGGTCATAAAGAGATGAACTTGATCAGCAACAATACTCAGGTAGGCTGTGGCGTTCACACGATGCTTAATTGATGCTAATGGTCCAAAAGTGTGCCAAGAAAATATCCCCCACACCATTACACCACCACCACCAGCCTGAACCGTTGATACAGAGCAGGATGGATCCATGCTATTCATTTGGACACTGAATCTGTTTCAGCGAAAGTGAGATGAATAAAAACATGTTCACAGATAAGCAGAACTACGGCAAGTCTCATGTTTCCACATCGTACACAGCGAATACATCAGAGCTGACTGTCCATCAATGGGAAAACAAAGCGACTGCTGTCCCTTTTCTAAAAAAAAGCGACTTTTCTCGGAAATGAAAAGGTAATGCGATACTTCACTACTTTTAAAAAGTAAGTGATTACCTGTAATGACCTCAAACACTGCTCAGTGTGTTTCAGAAACAGCAGTGAGTGTGAAAATGAGTGGCGTTCCTCTGGGAAACTGGTGGCAGCAACTGCAAGGTCACGCTTCGACTGCCAGGTCATAAATATATACAGATCAAATGCATGTCTCTAATCACTGAGGATAAACACATATGCCAGTCATGTAAATCTAAACTGCCATCTGATAAGTACTTTTTTCCAGCAAGGATGTGTTACATTATTTAAAGGTGACGGTAGAGATGTGTTGTGATGTTATAAAAGATTGCATTTCAGATAAATGCTGTTCACAACACTGATGATACTTGGTTTCTGAAGGGTTGTGTGACACTGTTCAATAGTAAGAAGGTACTTTTACTATAGGTAAATAAGATATGGAAATTTTACTGCAGGGGCTTAGTGGTTAGCACTGTCACCTCACAGCAAGAAGGTCGCTGGTTCGAGTCCCAGCTGGGCCAGTTGGCATTTCTGTGTGGAGTTTGCATGTTCTCCCTGTGTTGGCGTGGGTTTCCCCAGGGTGCTCCGGTTTCCCCCACAGTCCAAACACATGCGCTATAGGTGAATTAGGTAAGCTAAATTGGCCGTAGTGTATGTGTGTGAATGCAAGAGTGTATGGCTGTTTCCCAGTACTGGGTTGCATCTGCTGTGTAGAACAAATGCTGGAATAGTTGTCAGTTCATTCCGCTGTGGCAACCCCTGATAAATAAATGGACTAAGCCGAAGGATAATGAATAAATGAATGCATTTGAATAGATATGCAATCCAAAATAAGCAGAACTAATGACATATCAGCTTGATAGGTTTCACTATTAAATGTTCTATATTGGAATCATTGATTCAGTGAAGAATCTTTAACATCAATGGAACTTTTCCATTCCATGAAAAGAACAAAAAAGGTTTTGAAATTTAGTTTTTATTTGTAAATATTCTACTTTTAAGAACCGATTACTCTCCAAAAATGGTTCTTCAATGCACTTTTGCATGGAACCATTATTTTTATTTATTTATTTATTTATTTATTTATTTATTTATTCATTAATCATTAATCATTACTCATTAATTAATTAAATAATTGATTGATTTTATTAATTATTTATATAAATTATATAAATTATTTATTTATTTATTCATTTATTTATTTATTCAATTATTTATTTATTTATTTATTTATTCATTCATTTATTTATTCATTAATCATTACTCATTACTCATTAATTAATTAATTAAATAATTGATTGATTGATTTTATTAATTATTTATATAAATTATATAAATTATTTATTTATTTATTTATTTATTCAATTATTTATTTATTTATTTATTTATTTATTTATTCATTCATTTATTTATTCATTAATCATTACTCATTACTCATTAATTAATTAATTAAATAATTGATTGATTGATTTTATTAATTATTTATATAAATTATATAAATTATTTATTTATTTATTTATTTATTCATTTATTCATTGATTTATTTATTTATTCATTCATTTATTTATTCATTCATTTATTTATTCATTATTCATTCATTTATTTATTCATTATTCATTTATTTATTTATTCATTTATTCATTCATTTATTTATTTATTCATTTATTTATTTATTTATTTATTTATTTATTTATTTATTCATTCATTCATTCATTTATTCATTTATTTATTCATTTATTTATTCATTATTCATTCATTTATTTATTTATTTATTCATTCATTTATTCATTCATTCATTCATTCATTTATTTATTATTTATTTATTTATTATTTTTTTTATTTATTCATTCATTTATTTATTCATTCATTCATTCATTTATTTATTATTTATTTATTTATTTATTTATTTATTTATTCATTCATTTATTTATTCATTATTCGTTTATTTATTTATTTATTCATTCATTCATTCATTTATTTATTTATTTATTTATTCATTCATTTATTCATTTATTTATTCATTCATTCATTTATTTATTTATTTATTTATTTATCTATTTTTGCTCCCAGTTTCTGCAGGTTGTAATGTCCCGAATTTTGCTTTCCAATCTTAAGCCAATTGTAATGGTTTGTTTTGGTTCAATTTGGAATTTCCCCAACCAGCACAGACCCCGAGGGACCAGAGTGAGAGCTCCGACTTGGTGCCCCCTGGTCCGGAACCATTATTTTTTTAGAGTGTTGTGTGAAATTCCTAGAGAAGAGTTTGAAGGGTCACCACACTGTAAAAAATGCTGGGATGCACATGAATTCCTTCATTTCCTCCAAACGCGAATTGATTTACTTCAGCTTTATTGCGATTTTACCAGATTATTCCAGTGTGTTTTACAAGAGGAAGATTCTAAATGTAACATTTAATTCATATTACATGTTTCTTTAATGATTATACATATTTTTAATAAAACAATGAAAATGGTGGCGACAGGATGCGGTTACCACTGTCACCTCCCAGCAAGAAGGTTGCTGGTTCCAATCTGTGCTAGGCCTGTTGGCATTTCTGTGTTGAGTTTGCATGTACTCTCCGTGTTGGCGTGGGTTTCCTCCGGGTGCTCCGGTTTCCCTCACTGTCCAAACAGATGCGCTATAGGTGAATTGGGTAAACTAAATTGGCTGTAGTGTATGTGAATGAGAGTGTTTGAGTGTTTTGCAGTACTGGGTTGCAGCTGGAATGGCATCTGCTGTGTAAAACATGCAAATATTGGCGGTTATGGAATATGGAATGGTTGGCGGTTCATTCCTCTGTGGAGACCCCTGATGAATAAGGGACTATGCCGAAGGAAAATGAATGAGTGAATAAATGAAAATGGTTTCAAAGTAAATTTTATGAAGTAAAAATAATTGTATTATTATTAATTTAATTTCATTATTAATAATATATATTTTTTAATGTCTAGTGTCCTACAAATATTTTTCTTTTAAATGTACAAGTTTTGTTTGTTTTTATTTTATGTCTTGATGCAGAAACTTGCTTTTTGGCCCCATCAAAAGAATAAAACTATTATGCAACAATAAAGCATCAAAACAATAAAACTATAACAATAAAGCATTCATATTTTTCTCTGTACGTTATCATATATATATATATATATATATATATATATATATATATATATATATATATATATATATATATATATATATATATATATATATATATATATATATTAGGGGTGGGCGGTACACCGGTGTCATAGTCATCACCGGTGTGACATTGCGCCACGACATGGATTTTCTAATACCGTCAATACCGTAATAAATCAATTATGCGCCTTGAACGGCTGCATTTACATCAATAATAGCTAATTCTAAATAATAAGGCATTCAATTTTCTTCAAACGTTCAGTTGTGGTCTGAATACATGTCCTTATACTACAGGGCTCGAAATTGCAACCATTTTGGTCACATGAGCGTCCGAAATGTAATCTATGCGCCCTCATAATATATTTGGGAGCATTTGTGTGTCTGAATATAATGGTTATAGTGCAATCTGATTTGATTTTCTCTAAAAACTTGCTGAATCGCTCTACCCTGATGCTGTATTGGTTCATATTAGCTGTCAGTCACTCAACGCTTCCCGCTGTCAGATAACAGGGAGCTTTTGTTACTGCAGGAAATGCAAACGGCTGAAGAGTGAAAAGTGCTCAGGTTTGCAAACCTCACCTAAAGTTATAATAATAATAATAATGGCGCAGATGACAGCGATCATGACATGAGGTAAATGTTGATCCGCCAGCTGAGATCAATCGAGGGTTTTCGGAGAAGGTGCCCGAATCTCGATGCGTTGCATTCACCGCGTGTTCAGCGCAAATGTCCGCTAAATATAAATCTAACACTGTACACATCATCACCAAAGAAACTCACCTTTACTAAGTTTACACTGAAACTACAGCTCATAACAAAGAGCAGTATTGCGCCGGTGGTCATCGCGAGAATCCTGCTCTGTCTGCTCATAAATTGGTGCGTATATATATGTGTATGTGTGTGTGTGTGTGTGTGCATGCCAGATTAAGTATGTTGTTTCATTTTTGAATAAATATATCTGTTACACCCTATTTGGGCATGAAATTTTCACAGAAATATTTTTAAACATTAAACTACTACATTTTGTTCCTCTGCATATAAAATCACTTTAAACAGATTCAGACATTAAAATCGGACACCTTGACATGTAAATATGTCTATGTTTTGTCACTGAAGCTGAAATAAAAAGTGTGACCTGCATTTTCTTATAGAACTGTACATTTTTAATGCATGCATTTAAAAACAGCTGATCAGCATGTCGAACATAGAATGTGTTTAACTTGATATATGCAGATCTCACAACTCTGAAAACAGCCCACAGATCCCAGTGGAGTCCAGAACAGGGTGACTTTCTGAATGCATGTTACCAAACCTGCTGTTTACTAGTCAGAGACTTCATAAATCTGAGCTTGTGTGTTACATAAGAGCAGTTTGACCTCCGGCCTCTTGTAATGTATGGCTAACTGAGACTCGGTGGTGGTCTTAAACTCAGGGAGCCAACAAACCCTAAATATCTCCCTTCCCCCAAAGCCTACACAAGAACTTATAGCGTCTTTCTTTGTCCTGCAGGAAACAACATTTTTGCTGCCTGATCACTTATTTAAACTGAATTAACACAATTCTTGAGGGAGTTTTGTATACAAATTTTACAACATTAAAATGAACCTTTAAATCTGTTTAAATATTTTTAAAATATTGTCAAGAATTAATTAAAAAGCCAAAATATTTCCAAACAATTAATAAAAATATTGATGATCAAAATGGGGTGTACTCGTTTATGCTGAGCACTGTATTTACACGTCTAGGTGTCAGATTTTGACATCTGAATCTGTTTTAATTCAAAAAGTGATTTTATATGCACAGAAAACACTGTGGAGTACTTTTGTAACTTGTGACATTTGTGAAAATTAAATGTTAAATTAAGGGTAAAATAACATTCAACCAACCAATTGAGCATCGTGTCAACACCACAGCCTACCTGAGTATTGTTGCTGACCATGTGCATCTCTTTATGACCACAGTGTACACATCTTCTGATGCCTACTTTCAGCAGGATAACATGCCATGTCATAAAGTGTGAATCATCTCAGACTGGTTTCTTGAACATGACAATGAGTTCACTGTACTCAAATGGCCTCCACAGTCCCCAGAGGTCAATCCAATAGAGTACTTATGGGATGTGGTGGAATGGGAGATTCGCATCATAGATGTGATAAATCCGCTATCTATCATGTCAATATGGAGCAACATCTCTGAGGAATATTTCCAGTACCTTATTTGAATCTATGCCAGAAAGGATTAAGGCAGTTCTGAAGGCAAAAAGGGGGTCCAACCTGGAACTAGTAACGTGTACCTAATAAAGTGGCCTGTGAGTGTATACATGTATACACTCACAGGCCAGTACTATGGTAGTATCGTGATACTATGGCTTCAAAATAATGGCGGTGCCACTGCAGTTTGTAAACGGTAGTATCGTTATTAACGATCTATCTACAATACATTTTACATAATGTTGCATGTGGAAAAGTCACAAAAATGCTCACATGCTTGTGCAACAATAGATGGTTTTATTTGAACAGTCTGTAGAGCCCTTTTATGTGTAAAATTTGCTCCTTTTATGGTAGCCTATTGCACGTTTTCTAACTCTTAAGTTCAGACGCACATCTGAATAGGTTTATTTCTTTTCCTGTTAATATGATTTATTAGCGACCGCAACAATCTCTTTAAAAGAACGACTCACAAAGTGAAGTTCTGATTTACTTTGGATTCTTACCTGATAAGACTTAAAAAAGGAAAATAGATGAAAAACCCAAAATAGCAACAGGAAACATTGAAACGATTTTTGACCACTTCATATAGCCTAATTTTGTTGGAAAAATACTCTTTTGTAACTAAATAATTTGGTATAATTTGTATCTTTATTTTAATGTATTTTTGTTGGTCAGTTCTCTACAAAATAAACAAAAAGTATGAATACATTTTAGGTGAAGTGGGGTGCAAGAAATACTTTTTGGCCTTAAAGGAATTGTAAATTGCATTCAAGTAGGCCTATTATAGCAAAAAATATAGTATTTCTGACAATTTTCTTTATAATTTGAGTTTTGAATTATAGTATCGCAATTCTACTTGATATCGTGATACTTCAGCTGGTATATTCGATTAATTAATAGTATCACGACAACCCTAATATATATATATATATATATATATATATATATATATATATATATATATATATATATACACACAGTTAAAAATCAGAATTATTAGCCTTCTTTGAATTTTTTTTCTTTTAAAAACGAACAAATATTTCCCAAATGATGTTTAACAGAGCAAGGAAATGTTCACAGTATGTCTGATAATATTTTCTCTTCTGGAGAAAGTCTTATTTGTTTTGTTTCGGCTTGAATAAAAGCAGTTT
The DNA here is from genome assembly GCF_903798145.1 of Danio aesculapii. Classification (NCBI taxonomy): domain Eukaryota; kingdom Metazoa; phylum Chordata; class Actinopteri; order Cypriniformes; family Danionidae; genus Danio; species Danio aesculapii. Next base: position 4,971,752 of record NC_079450.1, on the reverse strand, counting down.
TTAATATTATAAAAACCATTTTAAGGTCAAATATTATTAGCCCCTTTAAGCTATATATTTTTTGCGATAGTCTACAGAACAAACTATCAATATACAATAACTTGCCTAATTACCCTAACCTGCCTAGTTAACCTAATTAACCTAGTTAAGCCTTAATAATAATAATAATAATAATAATAATAATAATAATAATAATAATAATAATAATAATAATAATAATAATAATAATAATAATGCAATAAAGATGTTTGGTCTTTGGTTTATCTTACTATTTCTGTTATTCCAACTATGCATGATTATATAATTTGTTCCATCTAATAAATGACCTCAAGTATTTTTCACATTTAAAAAGGACAAACTTTGGCCTTTATTGTTCTTTAGCTTTTCATGGATTGTTAATACGTGCTACATTTTTTGTGTTTTTATTGATTGTGTTGTCTGTCTGTGTTTTGGTGAACTCAACGCCATCATTTGAGAGCTTTTGCTGGATGGACACTTTTAGACGGTGGAAGATTCCGAGGTCAAAGGTCACAGTGTTTCATCATATGTGTGTCATGCCTATATATGCGGCTTACATAACATGCTCATGTGGTTTTTATGACACACAGATCTGCATGTGTGATCTGTGTTTGACAACATACTGAAAAATTGCTAATGGATGGACATTCTGTTCTGAATTCAGTGACTTCATGATGGAAAACACTTCATTTAACCCTTGTGTATTATTCAAATTGACTCCCCTTTGGATTTGTTAGGGGCTGTTTTTGCCCCATTGACTTTCATTATAATCACATTTTTTGATTGCAAAGCCATGACAATATAATTACGCATTCTTCACTGTTGGTGGTTTTCCCTTTTGGACAGAGGTAAAATGGGTCATTTTTACTGTTCATCATCAGTTGGCAGCATTACCTTTTACATAGGCCTGTGCAAAAAAGTTTCTGGCTTTTGTATGGAGTTCAGTGGAGTAAAACAGCAGATTATAGTGTGTGTGCATAAATATCCTTACTATGTTTTCTGTTTTGAGAGATGAGGTGATAATTTTGGTTTTCTTAGACATATCGAGATGTGCGAAGTCTCACACACACACACACACACACACATTTGATTATTTTATTTGGAATGATCAATACTAATTAAAGCAGCAGCGCATCCAAATAATCACAAATAATTCCCACATTATGCTTCACAGTGCAAGCAATGTGCAAATAAATACAATTACTGAATATCTTTTACAGCAGCCGTTCCCAACAGGGGGGTCTTGGCCCACAAGGGGGCCTCGGTGAGCTCTGTGAGGGGGTCACGTCATATTTTTTATTTTTTTAGCAGTGGACAATTAGGAGAACGATCATATAGCTTTAATTAATTTATCCCCAGGCTGACCAAAAAAATGGACAAATCCTTCGAAAAAAAGCAGCTTCAGCAGCTAATAGTAATGACCCAAACATACTGGACCCATGCGAGGAAACTCCAAACATTTCTGTCACAGCGCTAGCAATACTGGAAACACGAAATGCAGGAAATACCAAGATAGTTACCTGAACTATGGTTTTATTCCATTTTCTTGAAGCAAAGTGTCCCTGACCCAGCCACAGTGGATAATCTATGCCAAAGTTCTTGCTAACGAATGCATGAGGCCGTCCAAATTAATAAGACATTTGCAGACGATGCATCCCCAATAACGCAAGGTGTACCCAATACAAATGGCCTACTGATGTTTTGCTTTTATATTTTTGTAAGAATGGTTTTAACCACAGCGGTTCGAACTAGTTTTGCCAGATTAATAAAAAGTTATCAGCATGTTGGTAAAAAACTGTACATTTCTAGTCAAATCATCCTTCTGCAGTCTTATACCAGAAACGTAAATAAGGGCAGCATTAATAGCTAAAAATGCGGGAGAGCATTGATATTATGTGATTGTATTGAATTGCAATATGGAGCAATTAAGTATAGATGTTAAATCTAAGGTAATTCACAAATACTTGAATATGAGATGATTTAATGGCAATAATTCTCTATGTTTACAACTGAATTAAATACACAATAACTGTCTAAAATGATGAAATATGAAATGATAAATACATGATAATATTTGTACCCAGCTTAAATGTAAAAATAAAGTTACCAGAGGTAGAAGGAGAGACAGGGGGAGGGAGAGAAAAAGAGAGTAAGTAGGCCTCAAAGAGGCAGAGAAGATAGCCTCCAGATCAGGAGAGGAGCAGAGCAGGAAAGCGCAGAGTAGGAAAAGTCGCAGAGCAAAGTTTACCAGCCATTCTGTCTCTTTCTTGACCATGTGACCTAAGCCCAAAGACATTCAAACTGACCAATCAACATGTGACCACATTGTAAACCCCCCAAAGTCCACACACCAGGCCCTGATCTGATCAGTATCTGCCTTTGGAGTCAGTATGGACCTTTTATTGGTGAAAGAGACATGTTTTGCCATACAAACAAATGCGTATGATAATTTTTATTCCTATAATTTACATTAGGCTATTATTTGTGCGTAAACATATGTGGATGTAGTCATAAACATTCCGATTGTTTGAAAACATCATTTTTTTGTCATACCTACCGCATATTTGAGCCATAATATCATTAAATGTGGAGGAGGGCCTTACAATATTTTCCGGGGGAAAAGGGGTCTCACGCAAAAAAAAGGTTGGGAAGCACTGTTTTACAGGACAATATTAAAACACTTAAATCAGCTCTGCACAAAGAAGTAAACATATAAATACATAAAGGAATATCTGCAAATTGCAGACTGCCTATTACTGCAGACACCCCAGGTGGCAAAAAATCTGGCACAGCAAGCACAAATCCATGTCAAAACAGCAGCCCACTCCCATTATCAAAATGTTCTTCAATTCTTCATCCACAGCTACAATATCAGGAGTGTTTGGGAAATCACTAATGACAGTACTTAAAACATGTGAATTACTGTTCAGTGATGGAAACCAGTTTATTCGCACACACACACACGCATATATGCACTTCAACTGATGATCAACATTAAAAAATAGAAATGTTACCTCTTCCCAACAAGGAAAACCAGCAAGAATGTATCATTATAAGCTGTCATGGCTTCGCAGTCAAAAAATGTGATTATAATAACAGTCAATGGAGCAAAAACAGCCATCAACATAACGAAAAGGTAAATTTGTTATGGTTTTTTATTTATTTTCAAAGAATTTTCCCAAAATATGTGTCAAAATAAGATTTGACAGCAAAAATCATTCTGTTTGCTGAAGCCAAATTAAGACTCAAAATCACTCCAGAGTGAATGCAAACATCCCTAACAGCTATAATAATAATTATTAAAACATTACATTCTGACGTTTCATTCATATTCATAATAATAATAAAATATTAGACATGCAGAGATTTAAAACTGGACTTTGATGTGCTAAAATGACTATTTTAACACTTTAGAACTTCTTCCTTAGGTCAAAGGTCATGCATGAAGGAGCAATGACAACAAACAGTGAGTAGATTTACCTTTACTTCTATTCATTTGCACATGATTTCATGCAAAGTGACTCGTTTTGCATCTTCATAAAAGCTGGAAACCAAGCTTCTTTTGCTCTGTGACTGATGATCAACAGTAAAAATGACAAATATTACCTCTTCCCAACAGGGAAAACCAGCAACAATCAAGAACACATGATTATAAGCTGTCATGGCTTTGGAATAAAAAAATGGATTATAATGGAAGTCAATGGAGCAAAAACAGCCACCAACATAACAAAAAGGTAAATTTGTTGAGGTTTTTTATTTATTGTCAAAGCATTTTCTCAAAATATGTGTCAAAATAAGATTTGTCAGCAAAAATCATTCCATTTGCTGAAACACAGAGAAAATTGTAGCCAAATTAAGACTCAAAATAGCCTCAGAGTGAATGCAAACATCCCCAACAGCTATAATAATAATTGATAAAACAGTACATTCTGACGTTTCATTCATATTAATATTAATAACAAAATATTAGACATGCAGAGAATTAAAACTGGACTTTGATGTGCTAAAATGACTATTTTAACACTTAAGAACTTCTTCCTCAGGTCAAAGGTCATGCATGAAGGAGCAATGACAACAACAGTGAGTAGATTTATCTTTACTTCTATGCATTTGCACATGCTTTCATGCAAAGTGACTCGTATTGCATCTTTACAAGAGTGTATTGCAGCTTTTTGTTTGGATATTTTTGAAGGCATGGTCATTAAATGGTTTGTTACATGCTCTGGTGTTTGATTTGAGCTGAGATTCTGTCTATTTCTGTTGTTGCATTGCTGTTTTCTTGTTTAAGCGTTGGAAAATATTCAGGTTTTTGATGGCATTTTTAATAGTAGCATTCGTAGATGCTTAGCAAAGGGATTTACGTTGCATTCAGAGTATAAGTTATATCAGATCAGGCACTATTTGGAAGTCAAACACAATTGCTTGATTGGTTTCTTTGGTTTATTTGTTCATTCATTCATTTGCACTGAATGTTTTGCTTCATTTTTACTGTTTAGGTCTGAGTTCAGCGATTATACAGTTAATATATTAAATCTTTTGTTAAAAAATATCAGATTTTCACATGCATTTTTCATTGTTCTGATGGATCAGTCTGTCAAATACTGTATATGGGTGATTATAGAATTGTGGGTACATTTTTTTGTGTCTCCATGATAAACTCATTATTCTTAATATTTCAGTTTTGAATACTGAAATGATATCAATTTATGTCCATAAATAATGTTTTTATGTGTATTTAAAGACATTTTGTCTTGAAAATATTAAATTGAAGACTCCTCTATACCTATTTCTGAATGTCTCAGCCTCCTGAATCATACATTCAGCTTCATTTATCATCACATATTTAAGTCAAATTTTGATATTGTTTTAAACCATTTAAGTTTTGAAGCCAAATGGTTTGAGTACTGTAGACTTTATATATACTAAGAACTGAAAATATATGAGCAATATCACATGAGTAGCATGATGTGCGATATGGCTGTATATTGGCACTGGTGAGAGGCATGCGTTGGCTAGAGGCCACAGGCCAAGTGCCTTAGTGTCCCACCAGTGATGATATCGCATGGCTAAATGCAAGTGTGATACTTTGTTTATACAACAGTTTGACGGCATAATCATGTGTATAAAAAAGAAAATCAAACACAGAGAGTCTCAAAAATCCTTTTTTATAAGGAACTACTTTCTTCCGCCACTCATTTACATCTGCAGCTGACGACAGAACAGCAGAATCCGCTGCTCATTCACCAACGTCACTTTAGAGCTAGTGTTTGAATGATTCTCTAGCGTAATGTCTAAAGTGATGACAAAACAGATGATTTTGCTCACATTATAAGGCTGAACGGCATAAAATGCCATCAGTCTACAGAGATTTCCCAGTATTTCTCTGTTAGAATCAGGATATCACAATAATTAACCCCGAAAAAGCCAAAGCAACGCAAACACTAGCAGATTACTGTGTATAAATACAAAAGAGAGATCGACTTAGAATGTCACTTACCTGTTTTATACTGATTTGATCAGCTGTAGTTTGAAATACAAAATGAAAATGCTGAGTTTTTCTCCTCTAAGAACTTATTATGCGGTCTCCATTTTGTGGTGGAACGTCAAACGTTAATTTCTTTGTTCTGCATGGCCGCTGATGCGCTGAATCGCTGAAATGATAAATTTTTGAAATAGGCACTATCCTTATAAATAATCTGCATAGTTGTAATATTAATAACTACATTCTTGCCCAAAAAGTACATAATGTTGTCCAACATCTGCGATATGTGTCAAACTGTAGAGATTTTATTATGTAGTGATGTGGGCGGAGTAATACTCAAGGGTGAAGAGGCTGTATGAGTGCTGTTATTGCAGAATATGGCATGGATGTTCTGATTGGAGAACCAGACAGAACTGTTGTGTGTATATGTGTATATATATATTGAGCCTCATATATTATTTGTGTTGATATCATCAAAAATGTTGAGTACTAGTAACTTTAACATTTTAAATTTAGTTAGTAAAACAAATAACTAACTATATATCTAGTCAAATGGTTTTGTATTACCATTATGCCCAATTCACATGGGGTATTAGTCAACGATTTGCATTCACTTTAAATGGGTGATGTCAAGCTTTGCCGAACTGAATTGTGGATCCATCAGCCAATCAGATATCAGCATATCAGCTTAATGCAAATATCCTAGCTCAGACAGTAGCCAATTGTGGTCTAATTTCATTGGCTGAAGCTGCTATGATGATCGCATCAGCCCCAACTTCAGACCAGCCCTCCGTCAAGCATTGATGCCAGGGTGTAAATTTAAGAGGGGGTTTGGGGGAATTGACCTCACTAATTAACACTTGACCCCCCCCGAAGGATGTCAGATCAAGATGTATGGGGGGTCAACCCTTTAATACTGAAAAATAGTTCACTCTAATCTGTTTTTAAATAATAATGTTAATAATTAAAATTATAGATAATATAAATATCCATTTGACCACCCCTATTACGGTTCACACCATTGTGAATGCAAAATCACGCCAATAAAAAATTCATTTAACAGTCTGAAACATTGAAAGTGTACACAAGGTTTTTTTTTCTCGCAAAATAGGTGTTTGTATCTACATATAGCCTGAAAGTAAAGTAAAATTAGCTGGAGTTTGTAATGACCTTATTCTTTAATGTGGAAGTGCGCTCATTTTTGCGAGTATTTTAGAACTTCTGATTCAGTTGCCTATGAGAGAAATGACTAGGAATAATTCAATTCAATTCAATTCAATAGTGTTTAAATCACTACTGAGAGTCCAAACACTGAAGAGCAAATCCAACGATGCGCAGCTCTACAGATCCCGAACCATGCAAGCCAGTGGCGACAGCGGAGAGGAAGAAAAAACTTCACTAAAGGCGGAAGTGAAGAAAAAAAACCTTGAGAGAAACCAGGCTCAGTTGGGCACGACCATTTTAATTTCTCCGCTGGCCAAACGTCTTGTGCAGAGCTGCAGTCTCAGTGGCAGAGGCTGGAAGCTGGCCTCAGCGAAGACTTGTCTGTCTCTGGAGCGTCACAGGAATCAGTCTCGTGTTCTCCACTCCTCCATGACCACCACAGTAGCTGCTCAGGATACGGCCTGGTCCAGGATATGGAAACCTTGAGATCATCTCGTCGTTGGTCTTGGATCGAATCAGTGACTCTGCATAGTCTGAGGGCCTCGGGAAGAGTATCCCCAGGTGGAAATGGAGAATAAAGAGAATAATTAGCGTAGCTGCTGTTCATAGTGTATATAAACAAGATGCAGAACCTGTGTGGAAACCTGCTAAGTGGTGCAATGAGTGTATGCTTTACACTAAACGTCAGAAAACGAACAAACTACTTGCTCTACATACAAGTGTTTGCATGACTATACAGACAAAGTAGAATAATATAATAATCAATGTATAATACACACACTGGTTGATGCTCACACCTGTGTGAATATACCTTTATAGGTAACACAAAGAATAAAATTAACTAATTCCTAACTCATTAGGTTTGAGTTCTGCTTAAAATAATTAGTTTATAAGGTATCATAACTCTTTTGAAGCCTTTGGAAGCATTTCAAGCCTTTGAGGACTGAAATTTCAGCAGTGCAGTAAATAAAATAGCCGTCCGTCTGTGTTTAATGCAGGATTGATGGGTTTCAGATGGCTGGATTATTTTCAGATGCGTTTGACTGACACACAGCTGCTCGTCCAGAGGTTCAATCAGATTCATTTAATCTCAGCGAGAGTCGAAGTGTTTGAATTCTCTTAGGGTCATATTGTTTTCGCAAAGTGCTATTCTGAGCGGGAACATGATGTACCGCTGATGCACATGTGTATATGTACATATATCATTCATCTGCATGAACACTACACCAGCTCAGATGGAGCGACAGCGGATACATGATTAAAATAGGTCAGCAGAGGTGTGAAATATGACATAACACTCAACACAGGCAATATATTTCAATGATATCGAGACCATAAGAATAGTCATAAAGCAATCTGTCACATCTGAATTCTCCACTCGCTTGTTGATGCATTCATATGCACTTCTGATAGGCATTGATGATCATGTGTAACCTTGAAGAAGGGCTCTTAGTCTGTCAGATTAAAAAAAAAGTCAAATGGGATTGAAATTACTTGTTGAATTGGCACTATGGTGGTACAAGGTGCAAAGCCAGGCTTATTGGAGATATGTGGTCAGGACTACATTTATAAGAACCGAGAAATTTGTACCGTGGGCTTCATCTGTTTGCAGTTTTTGTTTTACCAAATCCACTAGAGGGTGCCGTTTACATTTTTGACAATCTCAAATACATTTCTGGGGCACGTTTTCTCATACGTATCATTTCTCATACATCCACCAGAGGGCGCTGTGAACATTTCTGTGCATATTAACGTCCTTTTTATGTGCGTCCTTGAATGAAGCTGGCCAGCTTGTTGTCGTGCATGATATATCATCTAGATATGGACTGACCCACACACCCCCTTCACGAAACCCAACCCATATTGTTATCAAAAGCAAACTAGAAGAGAAAAGACATTGCGGCTGTGTGCTTCTACCATGACTTCATGCTGTTTTTACGAGTTATGTTTTACCTCATTTCTAAAAACTGTTCTTTGCCGTACTCGAATCCTGGTGCACAACGCTCTGCATCTCAAGTCTGGTACTGTATGTTGCGGGCTACCGAACAGAACAAGTGTAACCCACCGGTCCTACTGCACCCAACCCAGTATAAGCTAGGATTGAACCAGCGATTCTTTGCATAGGAGTTGGATGCTCTTACAAGAAGGCTAAAGACCATGGCCTCTAGCGTATGTCTCTAGAGCACCTTTAGAGGTCAGAGGAATGAGGTTTACCTGCATAGCACTTTGCTAGCTGGCCTCTGTTACACTTACCCCCCCTTAAACCTCACTCCCATACCGGACAAGTTAACACATGTATCCCACCGGTTCTACTGCACCCAACCTGATGTGAGCTGGGATTGAACCAGCGATTCTTCGCATGTGAGTTGGATACTCTAACAGGGAGGCTAAAGACCATGACCTCTAGCGTCTGTTGCTACAGCACCTTTAGAGGTCAGAGGAATGAGGTTTACCGGCATAGCACTTCGCTAGCTGGCCTCCGTTTCAGTCACCGCCCTAAATCTCACTTCCATCCCGGATGAATCCCCACGTCTAACCCACCGGTCCTACTGCACCCAAACCGGTCTGAGCTTGGATTGAACCGGCAATTCTTTGCATGGGAGTTAAATGCTCTAACAAGGAGGCTAAAGACCATGGCTTCTAGCGGATGTTGCTACAGCACCTTTTGAGGTCAGAGGAGTGAGGTTTACCTGCATAGCACTTGGAGAGCTGGCCTTTGTTATGCTCAATGCCCTAAAGCTCACTCCCATCCCGGACGAGTTTACAGGTGTAACCCACCAGCCCTACTGCCCCCGCTCTGAGGTGGGATCGAACCAGCGATTCTTTGCATGGGAGTTGGATGCTCTTACAAGGAGGCAAAAAACCATGGCCTCTAGCGTATGTCTCTAGAGCACTTTTAGAGGTCAGAGGAGTGAAGTTTAGCTGCAAAGTACTTTGCTAGCTGGCCTCTGTTACACTACAACAAGTCACTATGAAAAAGACATCCATATGGAGGTAAGCAGTCAGCGGTACCGCCCTGTAGATTTCATTTTACACACAAAATGCAGAGATATGTACTAGCGAGCACATATTTCTCAAAAATGTACCCCAAGGCACATTTTCCCACTGAGCAGCTTCTTATTGATCAAATGGGATACTTTTAATCTGTATTTCCAAAAGAGAAAGCTCACATTTTAGTCAGCATCAAATCAAACTTTGCAGTGTTCATTTTGTTAGTGCTTGAATTCATCTTATAAAACCTGTTTGCTTTGGGGCGGCACGGTGGCTCAGTGGTTAACACTGTGGCCTCACAGCAAGAAGGTCGCTGATTCGAGTTCCGGTTATTTATGCGCAATTCCGTGGAAATGTCAACCTTGCCATGAAAAAAATTCAGTTTTCACCAAAATACGGAAACCGTTTCTGGGTGTTTTGTGTAAGCCAGTATTTTACAGTACTTTAGACATACTCAAAAATGCATCTGTCAATGTTTTCAAACTATTCTATTTTATTTACGTCACACAATTGCCGATTTCACATCCATAACAGTGAGATGTCACATCCATAATGATGTGATGTGACCGATAACAACGTGACATCATAAATGTGAAAATAATAAATAAAATAAAACCAATCGATTTTGTTTTATAGAGAGCCGACTCGTATCCTTTTGATTATCATTGTTTCTTTTGGGTTGTGCAGTTTAATTGACAGAATTTCTATGTATGTTGTATACTGTAAACCCGCAGACTTTTTTTGTCACATCCACAACGCATGTTTATTTTCCATAGTACAAAACATGTTTCCAGATTGATAATCCCCTGGTCCCTTAACTCTGTGGTCAGTTGTTCTGGAAAATATAAACAAACGTTTCAATATAATGTTAACATAAGCTTTCTATGTGAATTTATGTTTTGAGTTTTTACAGCAAATGTCACATCCATATATATATATATATATATATATACACAGTTGAAATCAGAGTTATTAGCCCCCCTGAATTATTACCCGCCTGTTTATTTTTTTCCCTAATTTCTGTTTAACGGAGAGAAGATAATACATTTCTAAACATAACAGTTTTAATAACTCTTTTAATAACTCTTTTAACTTTTAATAACAGTTTTAATAACTTTAATAACTGATTTATTTTCTCTTTGTCATGATGACAGTAAATAATATTAGACTAGATATTGTTCAAGACACTTCTATACAGCTTAAAGTGACATTTAAAGGCTTAACTAGGTTAATTAGGTTAACTAGGCAGGTTAGGGTAATTAGGCAAGTTATTGTATAACGATGGTTTGTTCTGTAGACAATTGAAAAATATAAAGCTTAAAGGGGCTAAAAATGTTTACCTTAAAATGGTTTTAAAAAAAATTAAAAACTGCTTTTATTCTAGCCGAAATAAAACAAATAAGACTTTCTCCAGAAGAAAAAATATTATCAGACATACTGTGAAAATTTCCTTGCTCTGTTAAACATCATTTGGGAAAAATTTAAAAACGAAGAAACATTCAAAGGAGGGCTAATAAAATATAGGGGGGTATATATTTGGCTTTAAAAACAACAAGTTATATAACTTGACACTGCAAACTGGCATAAAATTGTAATATTATTTTAATGTATGCATACTTTACAAATTTGCACTGTTCCTCCAGCTTTTTAGCTAATGAAGCAGAATCTTGCACATTCTGCATTGCTAAATAAATTGGACTTAAAAGTCTTAACTGGGAAACAGAATTAGGCATTATGTTATGTAAATATTATCTTACACATGTTAAAATCTTGTACCTTTCTTTATTTTATTTATGAACGGAAAATTCATAAGTCAGGGTGACTTTCGAGGTTGACTTCCAGTCTCCTATATAATGTTTACACATTACACAAGACTACAGTGGCCCCATAGGGTGTCTGTACATTAACAAAGGCGTATTAGGCTTGCTTTAATAATGAATAACCTCTCAACGCTGATCTCTTGACCCACATTCAGCCATCACTGCAGGATATTAAGAGCAGCCGAGCAGTCCTGGGTGTTGAAAATCAGAATTTCTCCACAGACACACATACATGAAGACAAAGAGTCATTATAAAGCGGCACGTGGGTCCTGCTCGAGAACACGGTGTTCTGTACATTTTGTCCTACATGTCACGCACGGAGAATCGCGGGCCGCGGCGACCACACGACATCACGTAGAGCGATGCCGCCATCTGGCGGTAAGGATGAGATACCACACCATAAAAGCAAACGTCTGAACACTGAAATCAAGTTTTAACCCTTCTGCTGTCTTACACTGTAAAAAAATGTTGGGTTCCACATCAAGGAATTAGGTTAACTTAGTTTATACGAATGTGAGAGGATTGAACATAAAACAATTAAGTGCTCCTCAAAAAACCTCATCGATTGTGTTGTTTCAGCTGATTTATACACTGTAAGACCCAGCAGTCAACTTCATCAGATAAAATGAGTGTAGTTAACTCAGAATTGACTGAAAGTTAATACTACTCATTTGAAAAGAGTTTTTAGAACTGTCGCCTCACAGCAAGAAGGTCGCTGGTTCGAGCCTCGGCTGGGTCACTTGGCATTTCTGCATGTTCTGCCTGCGTTCACGTGGGTTTCCTCCGGGTGCTCCGGTTTCCCCCACAGTCCAAAGACATGTGGTACAGGGGAATTTGGTAGGCTAAAATTGTTCGTAGTGTTTGAGTGTGAATGAGTGTGTGTGTGGATGTTTTCCAGAGATGGGTTGCGGCTGGAAGGGCATCCGCTGCGTAAAAACGTGCTGGATAAGTTGGCGGTTCATTCCACTGTGGTGACCCCGGATTAATAAAGGGACTAAGCCGAAAAGAAAATGAATGAATGAATGAAAAGAGTTTTGAACTCAGTATTGAAGGTAATGGGTTAATTTAAAACCTCATTATTTCAACTTAATGGTGTAAGTTTACAGTACTCATATAGATTATAGTCAATCGGTTTCCTCAAATGGTTTGAGTTGCCTTAACTTATATTAAAATGATTTTTACAGTAATTAGTTGGTTTGAGTTCTTTTCATTTATTGGGTTTTACTGTGCTCAGATTGCTTCATTTACTCAAATAGATTAAGTTCACAGTACTCATTAGGATTAGATTTGAACTTAAATGGTTTGTTGCAATCGGTTTCCTCAAATGGTTTGAGTTGCCTTAACTTTTTGGGTTTTACAGTGTAATAAGTAGTTGGAACAAACAGTAAACCTCCTTTTTTTGAGAGTAGAATTCTGTATAGGCTTACACAGTTAAAAATAACCCATCTGCACTACCAAACCTCTAAAAATAAAGCATCTAAATTTAGTTTCAGCCCTCAAAACTATTTAGCATGAAGAAGCGATCTCATCTTCGCCTCAAATTCTGTCAATGGCTTGGTTTTCCCTCATCAGTGTGCAATATTTCATCAATGTTTAATCGGTGCACTCTCAGAAAAAAAGGTGCACGGTGGAACAAATAATGCTCCTTAAGGAACAGATTTGTACCTTTGTAAAAGTTGTACCTCATATGTTACAGAAAAGACCTCTTATGATACTGTTCTGTACCTTTTATGGTACAATTGAAGCTACACAGTTGTTCTCATAAAAAAGTACACAAGTGTTGGACCACTCCTTTATTACAATATCTATGAAAATAAATATTACTGAAAAGGCAAAGTGATTTATCAATAATTTCCATATTAAAACATGAATCATCATTTAAAAGCTTATGCTTAAAGAAACATTTGCTTTCCACTATGCACGTGAGCTGGCAAAAGTCCTGCATATGCAAAGTGTTCATGCAGATATTTTACTATTGGAAAACTAATCAAACATTGTGCATATCTCGTTACAATACTGCTGTATAATTATATTTCTACTTTAAAATTAAGTAAATAAATTAACTTTTAAAGGGCACCTATGGTGAAAAATCTACTTTTCAAGCTGTTTAGACAGACATATGTGCATGTATGGTGTATAGAGCGTCATATTGGGGTGATATAAACACACCCAGTCCTTTTTTTTTAATTAAGCAACATAAAAATGGTGGACCAATTGGAGCGGTTTTCAGATCGACCGCAACTTTACGTAGGAGTGCGGTCCCCCCACCCACCAATATTGATTGACAGCTGCGCGCATTAACATGTCCGGTAGTCACGTGTTTAATCATATAAACAAGACCAGACGTGCGCAAAGCAGCCGGGAATAAAAGGCGTGTTCAGTTTGCTAGGATCATCAATCATCATCAAACGTGATCAAGAGTGAGTTTTACAAGTTTAACATGTTTTAAAACAGAGCAAGTGTGTAATGAATTACAGCGATTTAGCTTTACTTCATCAGCACACCCGCATGTCAGAACAATTATAAAGGAAGACGCTTCAATCCCGGTTTGTGGACGTTAAAACAGGTTTATTTTGTACATTAACATAACAGATATTCATACAGCAGTGGAGATTAACCTGTATCCTGTCACATATGCGAAGAGTGCGAAGCAAAACGTGCGCTCTGTCTGTCTGTGTGTGTGTGTGTGTCTGCTGTGGTGTGTGTGCACGCGTGGTAAAATACTGATTGGTAAAGTTCTTACTGTAGTATTTCTCACAAACGCTACGTGAGATCTGCTTCCTTTAAGTCTGTCTGTTGTCTGACGAAGCCGAGGGAGGAGATTAAGGCACGCAGAAAGGCACGTAGAAACGGTGGGCGGGGAGGACCAGCCTTTAAGGAGCAGTACAGCAAAACCGCCACCCAGTGAAAAATGTATAAATAGGAATTTAATAAAAGGTATAATAAATAATCTGATGGTGTTTTGAGCTGAAACTTTACAGACACATTCTGGAGATGCAAAACACTTTAATTAAATCTGAAAAAACGGCTAACCTAGGTGCCCTTTAAGTGATTACAATGGTATTGTGTTAAAACTGGAGATAAAAAAATGATATTGTAGATGGGAGAATGTATTTCTGTAACATTTTTGTGAAAAATGTGAAATGTTTAGCCAAAAATTGATCTTTAGATTTTTGTTAAAGTATTTTTTTATTCTTTATTGTCAATGGAAAAGCTGCATTTACACAAAAATAAACTTATTTAAAAACAATGTTTAAAAATCTATTTGATGTTTGATATTTACTGAAAATAAATTGACGTATTTTGGATAAAGCAAAACACTTTTACATAGCTCTTGAAGGAACACATGTGACACTGTTAAGGTACAAAGTGTCTTGTCGCTGTAGCGGTACCTTCATGGATCAGACTTGTACCTTTGCTGAAGGAACATTATTGTATCTGGAGGTTTCTCATGGTACAAATCAAGTCCTTAAAGGTACAAACTGCACAAATTTATTTCTTTGTCTTAATATCTACAATTCTGTTCCATAAAAAAGGTTCTGCCCCCGTGACAAGGGTTTGTACCTTCTTTGGTACAGCATTGCACCATTTTTTCTGAGAGTGTGGACAACAAATATTGCTGTATATTATTGTAAAAATATTTTCTAATGCTAGAAGTACCTGCATAAGTGTAAGCATAAATGTTAAAGCAGCAGATTCTTAGTGTGTGTGTGTGTGTGTGTGTGTGTGTGTTGGAGTGTGCCAGAAGTTTTTGTGGTGTGAAAATCGAGCTGAAAAGACAAAACATTGTATCCTAAAAATACAGCTTGATGAAAAGGATTAATTTTGTGTAATGTTGGGGTCATTTTAGAAAAAGTCATCAAACTTTTTGACCCACAAGTCAACAGGGGGGTTAATCTCATACCTTTTGATGATTTCATGTTCGGAGGATTTTAAAAGAAAGACAGGAAGCGTTTATACTTAAACATTATACATACCATACCTGAACAATGGAAATATTGATTCATTCATTTTCCTTCAGCTTAGTCCCTTATTTATCAGGGGTCAACACAGCGGAATGAACCAACAACTAACATGCCCAATACCAATAATAGTCTAAAATCAGATCGTGCAACGTTAATATTTTTATTTGTAAATTTCCCAGAAAAGTCTCACTCATTCAAAGGTAAACCGGAACTAAAAATACACTGCGATGCCGATAGCGGGAAGTGAAGTGACGTCATTGTGAAAAGGGTCTATTGACAGCAATATAAATCTATATATAATCTGCAATACATATCTATATACAATATATCGATATATAATCAGCTATTTATAATCGGTTATATTATAGTTCAGTTGTGCATGTGATAAAGTATATCTTTTTAAGAGTTCACCCTTGGCTGATGATTGGTAATAAGCTTGTTTGGCAGGATGTCCTGGGAGAGAGCCCTGAGCCCTGGGCTCCCTCCTATTAGCAGGGTGAGAGGGGAGTTTGAGCTCGGGTAGATCTCGATGAACTCCTTCGACTTATGTCTATGCAGAGATATACGGCTTGCTAAGAGCTTGACTTTGATGCCTATTTGGTATATTCAGTTTACTTGGGTTGCATGTTTTTTGGACTGTGGGAAACCGGAGAACCTGGGGGAAACCCACGCGAGCATGGGGAGAACGAGCCAACTCCACACAGTAATGTCGACTGGTTTAGTAGGGACTTTAACCATAGAGACATAATTGCTGTGAGGCAACAGTGCTACCATGTTGCCCATCAGGAAAGAAGGGGGAGTAGGGGTGGTTGGGGGGATTCTTCAAGGCGAAGATACTGAGATAAGAAACTCTGGTTATCTATATAATGAGTTAGGAATCATCTGATTGGTGAATCAAGCATTAAGCTGTGATCACACTACAGTTTGAGCTTGCGAAATTCTGTCGTACGTCGCTGCGAAAAGGGGCGGGATTAAACAAGATGATTAGACATTATAAAAAGTGAGCGATTGATCCATATTTTCAATTTCTGTCCAGAGAGGTCATGTTTTGATACTCGATTGGTCTCATGCAGTCAAGTGATGCGATTTCGCAGGTCAGAGTTCACCAAGCTTGAACTTTCCAACGCAGCGATCTGCGAAACTTGACGCATGACCTTGTGTTTCCAGTCTGAAGCATTCGTGTGCGTATGAATGGCAGTCTATGGGGAGAAAAGTGCAGTGTGACCGCAGCTTTAGCTAAAGCAGGACCGGCTGAGGTCAATCATAAGCATGTGAACCTCTCGAAATTAGTTCATAAATAAACTTCACTTCTTTAAAACTCTTATTGGAGAGTTTTGGACACTTTTATATGGAACAAATAAGATAAACCTTTTTATTGATATTAATTATATATCATCATATACACTCTGGGTATCTCTGTGTGGAGTTTGCATGTTCTCCCAGTGTTGGCGTGGGTTTCCCTCAGGGTGCTCCGGTTTCCCCTACAGTCCAAAGATATGCGCTCTAGGGGAATTGGGTAAGCTAAATTGGCCGTAGTGTATGAGTGTGAATGAGAGCGTGTGGGCGCTTCCCAATGATGGGTTTCAGCTGGAAGGGCATCCGCTGTGTAAAACATATGCTGGATAAATTGGCGGTTCATTCCACTGTGGCGATCCTTGATTAATAAAGGGACTAAGCTGAAAAGAAAATGAATTAATATACACCCTGATGTGAATTTCATGAAATAAAACATTTCATCTCTTTCCATGCTTTGCCCCTTCAACACCCTTTCAAAACAAACAATGAACAAATTTATTAACAGTAGTTTATAATATTTTGGACAAAGCAGACTTTATTAATTGTATTTGCTGCATATACTGTTACTGAAGGCATCTGAAGTCTCGTTTAGTGCAGGAAACAATGCTTAATGCTAATGTAAACTGATTAAATATGACGCGCTGAGACCACAACCACTGGATTATCATCAATAAATGAGACTCAGGACAATGCAACCTTGTTAATATTAGAGTGAGAACACATACACTGCTAACAATTTCCTGTATAATCTATAGCAGGGGTCACCAATCTCGGTCCTGGAGGGATCTAGTTCCAACTTGCCTCAACACACCCGCCTGGATGTTTCTAGTATACCTAGGAAGACCTTGATTAGCTTGTTCAGGTGTGTTTGATTAGGGTTGGAGCCAAAATCTGCAGGACACCGGCCCTCCAGGAACAAGTTTGGTGATCACTGATCTATAGCATAAGTGTCACAGTCAATTCCTGGAGGGCCGCAGCTCTGCACAGTTTTGCTCCAACCCTAATCAAACACAGCTGATGCAAATAATCGAGGTGCTCAAAAGAATCATGAACATGTTGATTAGTTGCATCAGCTGTGTTTGATTAGAGATAGAGCATAACTATGCAGAGCTGCGGCCCTCCAGGAATTGGCTTTAACACCTATGATCTACAGAAACGTATCCTGAGTCTCAGCTCCTCATACACACTATAGATAACCAGCAAAACTAGCTGTCAGTCTCAGTCTGCAGAACGGGTTTATGGAGAGCAGAAGCGTCCGTAAAACAGAATACTCTTGGTGGGATTGTGTCGGATGAAGAAAAGGAACGGATGATCTGCATTAAAAGACAGTGTGATTCTTAAGCACCGAACCATCATTACGGCGCCAGTGGCCGCAGCCGCTTCGGTTCCTTCTTCATTGACCTCAACGAAGGCTTTATGAATGACCTTGGACAGCACCAGGTCATTGCTGGAGGACATGCCTTTTAGATTAACCTTCTGTGGGTCAAACACATCCTCCATCCCCATGCTGATCAGAAGACTCTTCATGTCGTAGGTTTGCTCCATCTTGAATTTGGGCAGAGAAACCTGAACTTCCTGTTGACGCATCACTTCCGGTTTGGTCCACTCCATGAGCTTCTCGTAGGTCAGTGCCTTCTCAAGCTGGAGGATAAGAGAGTCATGTTCAACTTTATTTCCAGACACTAGGTCCAATAGCAACAGAACAATATGAACAAAACAAATTAGACTATCATGTTAATACTTCCTCAGAAATGACTGGTAATGCACATCAGTAAGCCTAGTCATGTTAAGTCATGCTTATTAATGTTTTTAAAACCTTTCGAAACCTTCAGCACCACCCATTTTTTCCATGCCCTCTGTTCCAGAAGTATTGTTTCCATTCACTTTCCCCATCGGGATTCTAAAGTCTTTGCTCAAGGCACTGTTTCAAGAGAGAAAATGTGCTGCTAATTTACTCAACACCAGGTCATGGCAGACTGGGCTGATGTTTTTCTTTCAGTAGGAAATTAGAGAAGAAGATTTTTTGCTGTGACTATGGTCCTTCATTATACTTAACGTGCAGGTCTATATTAAATTAGACTACACTCACCGGCTACTTTATTACGTACACCTGTCCAACTGCTCGGTAATGCAAATTTCTAATCAGCCAATCACATGGCAACAGCTCAATGCATTTATGCATGTAGACACGGGCTGCGTCCGAAACCGCATACTTCCATACTATACAGTACGCTAAAATCAGTATGCGAGAAGTACCCGGAAGTACCTACTACTTCCGGCAATATTCTGGAGTGAATAGAACGTACTTTTCTAATGGCCGAGTAGTACGTTTACATTCAAATGCAGTACCTACTGAGTAGTAGGCGGTTTCGGATGCAGCCATGGTCAAGACGATCTGCTGCAGTTCAAACCGAGCATCAGAATGGGGAAGAAATGTGATTTAAGTGACTTTGAACGTGGCATGGTTGTTGGTGCCAGACGGGCTGGTCTGAGTATTTCAGAAACTGCTGATCTACTGGGATTTTCACACAATCATCTCTAGGGTTTACAGAGAATGGTCTGAAAAAGAGGACATATCCAGTGAGCAGCAGTTCTGTGGGCGCAAATGCCTTGTTGATGCCAGAGGTCAGAGGAGAATGGCCAGACTGGTTCCAGCTGATAGAAAGACAACAGTAACTCAAATAAGCACTCGTTACAACTGAGGTCTGCAGAAGAGCATCTCTGAACACACAACACGTCCAACCTTGAGGCGGATGGGCTACAGCAGCAGAAGACCACACCGGGTGCCACTCCTGTCAGCTAAGAACAGGAAACTGAGGCTACAATTCACACAGGCTCACCAAAACTGGACAATAGAAGATTGGAGAAACGTTGCCTGGTCTGATGAGTCTCCATTTCTGCTGCCACATTCGGATGGTCGGGTCAGAATTTGGCATCAACAACATGAAAGCATGGATCCATCCTGCCTTGTATCAATGGTTCAGGCTGGTGGTGGTGGTGTAATGGTGTGGGGGATATTTTCTTGGCACACTTTGGGTCCATTAGTACCAATTGAGCATCGTGTCAACACCACAGCCTACCTGAGTATTGTTGCTGACCATGTCCATCCCTTTATGACCACAGTGTACCATCTTCTGATGGCTACTTCCAGCAGGATAACGCACCATGTCATAAAGTGCGGATCATCTCAGACTGGTTTCTTGAACATGACAAAGAGTTCACTATTCTCAAATGGCCTCCACAGACACCAGAGCTCAATACAATAGAGAACCTTTGGGATGTGGTGGAATGGGAAATTCATAGCATGGATGTGCAGCTGACAAATCTGCTGATGCTATCATGTCTATATGGAGCAAAATCTCAGAGAAATATTTCCAGTATCTTGTTGAATCTCTGCCACAAAGGATTAAAGCAGTTCTGAGAGCAAAATGGGTTCAACCCGGTAGTAGTAAGGTGTACCTAATAAAGTGGCCGGTGAGTGTATATTATCTATATTAACTATATAGTAGGGAAGTATGAGTTTTTGCATGCAACCTTAAGGTCTTTGCACACTGAAGTCCCAAATTTCCAAATGTCTGTTTTGATCATGGTGCTTCATTGGAACAGTTGAAGCTAAAAGCCCATTATTGCATTTTGCTTTGGCCTATGATTGGTATAGCAGTAAAAAAAACCTCCGTAGCTATGTTTCCATCCAAATATACGAATTAATTTTGTGCAAAACTGGAATATCACATAAAAGACATAAGAATAAAGCAGCGCTTCCATCCAATGAGTCAAAGAGAACAAAATTGTCACTTCCTGATTAACTGGCGCCAAATATCTTGCGCCTCAGAAGACAATGACGAAACGCAATGAACGCGTGGTGGCATTAGAAGATGCAGAGCACAGATGCTCTTGACAATCTGGAGGTCATTATTAATATAATAACACTAATCCTGAAATGGTTAAGGCATTTTAGAATGACCAAAACAACATTTCAGATGTTTTACAGTGTGGCCAGCCTGCTGGTTTGTCCATTCACACACATTTATACCAACACATGATCTCTTATAACAAAATCACATGACTTTTTTAATGCGCATACTGGAATTTGTTCAATAAAAGTGTTTCCATCATAGTTTATGCGCATGTTTTCTTATCGAATAAAAAGTTTATCCTACTCAGTTATGCGCATATGTTCTTTATCTGCATCTTGGAGTTTCCATCAACCAGATGTAAAATGTAAAAAAACAAAACAACACTAGCTATGTTTTTATCCACCTACTTTATGCGCATGTCCAAAAAGCACACAAAAATAGGTGGATAAAAACATAGCTAGTGTTGGTTTTTTGTACACTTTTACATTACATTTAAATTATACTCTTTAACCCAATGGTTGGGTTTGTCCATATTTGAACCAATGCTGAGTGAAAACTAAGCATTTTTAGAGTGAGCATCATATAAGATGTAGTTTCATGAATAATTCTAATATTAAATCTTATAGCTTTAACAATAACATGAACATCTCAACAAAAGAACATGCTATTGATTAACAACCTCAGAGATCTCACAACAGGTCTGTCTCTATATATATTGTAACCCAACTGTTGTGTTTGCCTGTACAGTATTTGACACCACATTGGATTTATGCAATCATGCATTTTTCTATTGAGAGAATGAATGGAGTCTTCACTTTTAGAACCTGAGTGCTGATAGTTCAGAGAAGAGTCTTTAGTATTCATGAAACCTTTAAGTTACACAAAAGAATATATTTAGAGACTCTTCACACAAAGAAAAAAGGTTATTTTAAGAACTCAAAGGTTCTTCCAAAAACATGCGCTGATTCCAAACCCTTTTGAAACCTTTGTTTTTTACAAAATCAGTCTCACCTTCTGAAGGCCAGTGGTTGCATCTTCAATCTGATCTGGAAGGATGATCAACATACTGAGATTCTTCCCCACATACGGCAGCTCCAGAACCTGACTGTTCATCTCTGGGATCGAAGCTATTGGAAAATTAGCTTTCTGATGCATCATCTTCACCGGTTTAGTTTGATTCTGCAAAGCATCAATTACATTTTATAACTCTCATCTCTCATTTTTAGACACTTAAATTGAACAAGAGCCTGAAATCTCACCTTGTTCAGCTTGAACTGCCCATCATTGGTGGCTTCTTTTGGGAATTTCTTCTCCCAGTTCCCCTTGAAGTAGATGGCGTTCACTAAAACCAGTCTGGTCATTGCATCAATGGCTCCTGACGGCAGCAAATCCTTGATCTTCTCTACAATACAAATGAACATTTTTCACTTTTAGCTTTGATTTGAATGGTTAATTTGACATATTACATCGATATGATGCTTATTTTTGCAGCACAAAATGTAATAAATTTGGAGTTTCCTGCTGGTTTTCGAAGTTCACATTGGTTTTTACCTTGTGTGTTTTTCTCCACCCATGTGTTGATGTTGACACGTGCAGCTTCTGATTTATTTCTGAAGTCCACCTTCTCCAGTCCGGCTCCATAGTATCTTTTTGCATCATTGAGGAATTTCTGTAACATTGAAAATCATTAAGTTGTAACAGAGTTGAGAACTTGAGAAAGTCTAGAATGATTTGAGTTTTACCTCAACAAACTGGTAGGTTTGCTCTCCGTAGAGGCGGTTGGCGAGACTCAGCACATACGGGGCTCCTGGTTTGTTCAGTTCACTCATAAACTCATTGAAGCTTAAGTGAATTTGCTCCACCGAAGGACCTTTCTGTGTACATCAACAATATCATATTAAATTAAAATAATTACACAAATCTAAATCTACAGTTTTTCAGATATGAAGTAATTAGCTTAATGTTTCATGTAAACACTGATTGCGAACCTTGAGTTCTGCAGGTAACTCAGACTTTTGTGTTTGTTGCATCATTGCTTGTCCATGTTGATCTTTGGCTCCACATGTTATCTGGGGCTTTTGAGCTTGCTGCGTCATCGATTGATGAGCTTCCGGAGTCGCTCCGGCTGATTTGGGAAGACTGTTAAATCCCAAGACCTACACAGAGTAAAAAACAACTGATAACGATGAATATTTGTTTAGTAGATACATTTAAGACAGCTTAAAATGCACTTGAAGGAACACATGCACTGTAAGAATATATGTAAATTAGCAGTTTTCCATATTTTGTGATTCATATTTAATTTTCCCCCATTTATTTCTGCTTTTGAATTGCATTATGGGATCTATATCTTTCTTTTAACAACTTTTAACCTTGAAAAGATGTTTAAAAAGTGATTTTAATGAACATTTTAATAGTTTAAAGTGCTATATTGTCTGGGTTGGTGTTGTATATTACACTACAAAAACCTTGTAATAAACTGCCAGCACATTTTCTGTTATTTTACAGACTTGTTTCTCTATGTAATATTTCTTATACATTGTATCAGGGGTGTCCAAACTCGGTCCTGGAGGGCCAGTGTCCTGCAGATTTTAGCTCCAACTTGCCTCAACACACCTGCAAGGATGTAGTAAGAGCTTGATTAGCTAGCTCAGGTGTGTCTGATTGGGGTTGGAACTAAACTTTGCAGGACACCGGCCCTCCAGGACCGAGTTTGGACATGCCTGCATTATATTATTTCAAGCTACTAAAATGACAGTAAAAGTCACTTTGTTAAACTGAGTTGAAGACGACAGGGCAGAGATCAACATCCCATAATGCAATTCACAACCGGAAATAAATGGAAAAATACTTGTGAATCACAAAATACGGACACTTATTACCGTGTGCTGTCAAATAAAATTGTTTATTTTTGCATCCTCAGGCTTTTGAGTAACTATAAATGATTGAAAGGATGATTAATGCTGTCACTTTTGTTTATGTCATGCCTTCTCAGCTAAAAATAACACTGGTCTAATCTCAATTAAGAATTTCTTTGAACATTAAAGATGTAAATATAAATAAATAACATCAGCACAGAGCAACAACATCAAATAACTTCATAAGTTCATAAAAAACAATGTCAACCAATCAGAATCCATCCAATGTCATGATTTAAAGCTGGAGAAAACAGAACTGTCCATCCATATGCTTTTAGTAAATATAATCGTGCGCAGTGTGAATTCATTCATGTTATCATTATGGTTAAGTTTATGTTGTCTATTTTTGGGTGAGCGTTCTTTTATTTTTTATTGTTTATGAATGAAAATATACAAACACAAGCAGGAGATTAATATATATAAGAAGGAAAATACAAGTTGCATTGACTGCATTCTTACAAAGAGAAAAATAAGAAAACAAAGGAAAGGGTAAGCTAAGTAATTTATTAGCCTATAGAGCAGAGATGCCCAAACTAGGGCCCGTGGGCCAAAGTTGGCCCATGATAACCTTCAATTTGGCCCTCCATTCCATCTCAGAAGAGAGAGAGAATTATGGGGATGGTTTAGTGATTGTCATTTCAAGTCTAATGTATTCTTTAGTTTGTTTTTATTTTTAAAAGCTATCTGAATTGAAATGTTTCAAATAAATTATGTAAATGAATCAGATTTTGTTTAAATTTACATAGTAACCTGACAAATAGAGGACAATGCACTTTGGAGAGTAAGTCAAAGCAAGGGCAGATTCTGCTTGACTAGTGTATTCAGCATTGAACTCCATTGTGAATCAAATATGATTGTTTTTATTGCTGGTTATACTGCATCAATTTAATGTAATGTTTTCTATTTATTATTGATTTTATGAAATAAATTAGGTAATTATTTGGCTCACACAGAATCTGCGCGCGCAGAAATCCACAGGTTTTTATCCCATCATTAAGTCTATGTATTTACTTGTGTAAATGTTTGGAATTTAAGTTTTTTAATTAAGTTCATTAATATTATTGTGATTTAATATATATATTTTTATAATTTTAATTGTATAATTTATTACATATGATTTATTTAATTAATAAGTTTAGTAATAATTTCCATCTTTTAGTGGATATATTATATCAGAGACTTGCTTTGTTTACCAAATAAGTGGATCTAATTGGATTTGCATTGTAAAGATCAATAAATAAAAGTGAAAAACATATTATTTTTTGTTTCATATATGAAGTTTTTGGTTATGATACTCCCAAAATCATTCCGCATAAATCAGCAGATTTTGTACAAAATTCTCAGCAGAAATAGCAAAAACGTCAGCAGATTCTGTCTGGCCCTGGTAATTACCCATGGCAATATTAATGTGATATAGTTTGGTTAAATTTACCTTCGGCCCAAGGCTCGCAATGATATTTAGTTTTTGGCCATTTATATGTAAAAGCTTGGGCATCTGTGCTATAGATTATGAAATAAATGATTACAGGAAAGCTATATAAATCTAATCAGAGTCAACATATAACAGGTCTTTATATTAGAGGAACAAAAATCTGACATGTTTTGTCAGGGCCGGATTAACCAATGGGCTTTATGGGCACAAGCCCAGGCGCCCGTGCGCACTTGGGGCCCCTGCGAGGGGGGAAAATGTAGATTCTGGAGTGTCTATTTAGGCTAATAAGAGCAAATAGCGCACCTCATTGGAATAAGCTATTTGAGTGATTTTCTCCCATCAGTGTTTGATCAACAGAGACAACATAACTATAGAGCGCTTGACAGCAGCGTGAGTGGCGTAGTTCGTAAAGCACGTGGCATCATGTTTTGATGCAACTGATCATCAATGCGGTTCGAATCCAGCGTCTGATGAACTCATTCTTCTTTTTTCCCCATTACTTATCAGATTGGAAATACATTTATTTTTAATAGAAAGGAAATATTAATACTAGTACTGCTTCAGTGAACTTGTAGTATACTAAAATTAATTAATTTTCACTAGTTTTTATTTAGTATTTTTTTATCAGTGTGATTTAAAAGTAAAATCTTTGTAGACTATAAATTTATGTACTATATATCATTTATTTAAAATGGGGCAATACATTATAGATTCATTTTATTAAAAAATAAAAAATAATATAATATTCTTATTTTTTAATTTAACTATTGGGGTGCGGCCGGTTAAGGGACCCTACAAGACAATGTGCCCAGGGGCCTCTGAATTTTTAATCCGGGCTTGTGTTTTCTTATTACACATAAAAGGAAAGATTTGAGCAGTGTCAACGTCGGGTGCGCTGTTTCTTTAAATTTCAGTTGCATTCGCTGCGTAATATTGCGTAACTTCCCGGTTTTGTTCACTCACTCTCTCTTCCCATCTCTATATATGAGTAAAAAAAAAAGTACAAAAAAACATTAATACAATGTTCAGTCACCTTAAACATCTGATCTGCGGTGTTTCCTTTGGCACCGAGCGACACCATGGCCAGAGCCGAGGAGATGCTGACAGGAGAATAAAACACATTTCCTGATGCGTTTGCTCCGCTGATCTTCTTGAACAGGTTGAGGGAAAACTGTGTGTTTGCTGCAGACACAGGCTCCATTTTCACAAGCTGCACAAGAAATAGCAGAAAAACAGATTATCAGCAACAAATAAGACGCAGCACTGCTCGGTTGCGTGTTCATAATGTAAACAACATGACTTTTTTTGTCAGTCGACGCTTAAATCTCACATGACATCACTTTCCTTATATCTGAACAGCAGTTTTTACCTCAGGACAGAAGGTTAGCAACTTAAAGACAGGCTTTTACTCAACAAAAGTACTCGGTTTCGTTTCTATAATGTAAACAACAACACTTTTTTTGTGTCAGTCGACGCTTTCAATCTCATATGACATTACTTTCCTGATATCCGAACTGCAGTTTAGCAATTTATAGACGGTAATTACCTCAGGAAAGCTGGTTAGCAGTTTATACACTGACTTTTACTCAACAAAAGTACTCGGTTTCGTTTCTATAATGTAAACAACATCCCTTTTTTGTCAATCGACGCTTTAAATCACATAAGACATCACTCCCCTGATATCAGATCAGCAGTTTAGCAATTTATAGACATGGTTTTACTCAACAAAAGAAGTTTAAAAGACACTTACCAATAGAAAAGCTGAGGTTGGCCGTATGTCTGAGGTGAATTAGTTCAGTAAGTGTGTGTTGAATGTCATGTTAATAAATGTTGCCTCGCCCTGAAATGCCCATCCTCTAAACCACAGCCAGCCCTCCTGTGAAAGCCAAAGGGCTTGTTTTGAGTTGCCAAACTCCTTTCTTTTGATAGGAATGCACTGTAGGCGGCTGTTGAGGAAGGGAGTGGGAAAGTGCTGTCATTTCATCATCTGCTGGTGGATAGAGGCAATATGCAATGAACAAAAGCAAACATTGGCGTTCCTGGTTTATTTATTTTTTGTTATGGATAAAAAGAGCTTTCAATGATGTCTGTATTCAGCTGTTTCACTCTAAAAATGGCTGGGTTCAAAATGTTATAATAAAAAAGTAACCCAATGTTGGGTTTATGCATATTTAATCCAGTGTTTGCGTTCATTATTTTTCAATTAAACTGAAATGACCATTTTTGCCACAACAGTTTTGTTTGTCTATATTTCACAACCCAGCATTTTTAAAGTGTTGTAAATAAAAATAATAATAATAATACAATTAATAATGATAATAATGGCGACACTGTGGTTTAGTGATTAGCACTGTCTAATTAAATTGGCTGTTGTGTATGTGTGTGAATGTGTATGGGTGTTTTCCCAGTACTGGGTTGCATAGGGCATCTGCTGTGTAAAACATATGCTGCAATAGTTGGCGGTTCATTCCGCTGTGGTGACCCCCTGATGAATAAAAGGACTAAGCCGAAGGAAAACGAATGAATGATAATACTAATAATTATAGTACTACCTACTATTACTACTAATACTAATAATAATTATTATTCATTCATTTTTCTTTGGCTTAGTTTCTGATTAATCAGGGGTCGCCAAATAGAAATGAACCACCAATAATTTACATAATGACATTACTCTTCTACGTAATGAGTAAAGTAAGGCATTACTAAAGTAATATTATTTGAGTTACTCTTTAAAAGTGTAATGGAAGGGACTTTTTAATTAATTAGCTTTAAAAAATAAATTGCTGAAAAAAAAAGTTCTGAAAGAGATCAAGCCTCAGCAAACGTAACGCATTACCATAAAAAGTAACTAAGTAACACAACTAGTTACTTTTTTGAGGGAGTATATTAATAATGTAATCCATTACTTTCTAAAGTAACTTTCCCCAACACTGACTACTACTTCTGCTATTAATAATAATATTGTCAAATAAGGGATTGCTGGTAGATGGAAAAACTACTACTGTTAAAAATGAAGGTTCTTTTTTGGCATTGATGGTTTCACGAAGAACCTTTAACATCCATAGAACCATTTTATTCCATAAGAGGTGATTAAAAAGTGTAAAAAGGTTCTGTAAATTCTGAAAATGTCCTACAGATGAATAAACATGTTTCTGTAAAGAACTTTACATTACATTTGGGGAGGCAAAAAAAACCCAAAACCTTCCCAGTGTTGGGTTGTGGCTGACAGGACATTCGCTTCGTAAAGCATATGCTGGATAAGTTGGCGGTTCATTCTGCTGTGGTGTCCCCTGATTAATAAAGGTACTAAACCAAAAAGAAAATGAATGAATGAAAAAAAAAAAAAAAAAACAACCAAAGGGCACCTCCTGGCACCTAAGAGTTTATATCGCAGTCAATTAATTTACTCATTCGATTTCCTTTGGCTTAATCAGCGCCAACTTATCCAGCATATGTTTTACACAGTGAATGCCCTTCTAGCTGCAACCCAGTTTTGGGAGACATTCATACACACTCATTCACACTAATACACTACGGCCAATTTAGTTAATCCAATATGTGTTCTGCATGTGTTTGGACTGTGGGGGAAACCGGAGCGTCCTGAGGAAACCCACACCAACTTGGGGAGAACATGCAAACTCCACACAGAAATGCTAACTGGCCTAGTCGGGACTCAAACCAGCAAGCTTCTTACTGTGAAGCCACAGTGCTAACCACTGAGCCACCGTGTTGCCCAGTTGTAGCGTTGTTCAGGAATTTAATAAGTGAAATAAATAAAGCAATGGATAATTATTATATGCATAATTTACTTCTCAGTTATGCAAATCCTGCAACAGTTTTTCATTAGATTGTGGCAAAGTGTGGTAAGTTCATATTCATATATTCTTATTCATGTAGCCTACAGCCATGCAACTCTTGCATTTAGGCAGACACACAAATAGTTGTGAAGTGAGTTACCTGTTCCAGTGAGAGGTAAAATAAGTGAACTGTGAGTCACATTGGGTGTGACTGAGGACACACTTTCATTATTGTACAGTAGGTATGCTGTAATCCCAGTGTCTGGTGTTGCGTCAGGTATATTGTAAATTATGGCCTGTTGTAAATCACAATGCTTATTGAATACTTTAATATATTGCATATACACTACCTGTCAAATGTCTTGTTGCCTATCCAAGTTTTAGGAACAGGAAATAATAACTTGACTTCTAGTTGATCATTTGGCATCAGAAGTGGCTTATATAAAAGGCAAAGGCCTCTAGATTAGGCTTATTTGACCTAAATAAAATATGATCATGCCTTGATTTTTAATGACTTCATTAGGACAGTAAGGTCTGACTGTGCTTAGACAAAAGTCTTGTCACTGAACCTTCAATAATGTCCAGTATAGAATATGTGGTCATGCTGCAGTGGAAACAGAATGAATATTGTGTCTGACTCCATCATGAGCTTGGAGGACTGCATCCATACATCTCTGCAATGACTCAAATCACTGATTAATTAAGTCATCTGGAATGGCAAAGAAAGCCTTCTTGCAGGACTCCCAGAGTTCATCAAGACTCTTTGGATTCATCTTCAATGCCTCCTTCATCTTACCCCAGACATGCTCAATAATGTTTATATCTGGTGACTGGGCTGGCCAATCCTTGAGCACCTTGACCTTCTTTGCTTTCAGGAACTTTGCTGTGGTGGAACTTTTCGATGACGAGACTTTTGTCAGGTAGTGTTGTTTATTTATGTATATTTAGTTGCTAATATTACTGTACTTGATATTATTGAATAATACCATTTGATAAATTAGAGCTTGTGTTTACTGTCTTACTACAACCCCAAATCAGAAAAATACATGGAAAAGATGAATAAAAAAAAGAGTAGTGATTACTAAATTTACTTTGACTTGCATTTCTTTGCAGACAATACAACAAACATTATTTAATGTGTTCCTCATGATTTGTTTTTCTCAAAACACATATTCCAGTTTTGGTTCTTGCAACACATTTCAAAAAAAGAGTTGGGACAGTAAAGCATTTACCACTTTGTAATGTTGCCATTCTGAAGCCATTCTAAAGACACCAAGTGATGAAGTGTTTCAGGTGTAATTTTGTCCCATTCTTCCTGAAAACACGTCTTAAGGTGGGCAACAGTATGGGGTCTTTGTTGATGTATTTTGCGCTTCAAAATGTGCCACACATTCTCTATTGGAGCCAGGTCGGGACTGCAGGCAGGCCAGTCAAATACTGGTATCCTCTTTCTCCACTACCAGGACTTTGTAATATGTGCAGAACGTGGTTTCACATTGTCTTGCTGAAATATTCATGGGTGTCCCTGGAAAAGAAGGCAGCAAATTGTGCTCCAAAATCTCTATGTACTTTTCAGCATCAATGGTGCATCACAGAAAGGCAAGTTACCTTTGCCAAAGGCACTGACACAACCCCATACCATGACGGACCCTGGCTTTGGGACTTGTTGCTGGTAACAGTCTGGATGATCCTTTTCTTCTTTGGTGCACGCAGTGTCCATTTCTCCCAAAAAATACCTGAAATATTGATTCATCTGACCACAGTTCACATTTCCACTGTGTGATGGTCCCTCCCAGACGCCTCCGAGCGCAGAGAAGCCGATGGCACTTCTGGACACTGTTAACATAGGGCTTCCTTTTGGCACAGTACAGTTTTAACTGGAATTTGTGGATGTAACTACATATTGTGAAATTGTGTACTTAACCAAGTTATATTGTGTACTTAACAAAGGTTTGCCAAAGTAGTCATGAGCTCAAATAAATACATCTATGGGCATACATATGATATTTAACAGTGGCAACATGGAATTTATATATATAATAGCAAACTAGTAGTGTGATCGTTTCAAAAACAAGCTAAAGAAATCTCAAGTCAAAACTATAATTGCACGTGATCATAAAGAAGCATCAAGTGATGCATTAATGTAAAAAAAATGTCTTACTCAGAATATTTGTCTTGCTTTTCAACACAAATGTATTAAACATTCTTCATAATATCTGAATGTTGTTCTTGTTTTGTGTAAAATTAATAAAAATGAATGTAATAGTGAGGACTATTTAAAAGATTATTATTTAATGAGTGTGCCCTAGTGTTAACCAATGCACTTAATTTAATACAATTATTAGAAAAACAGTTTAAATAGATTGATATTTTATCTTGTACTAGAGAACAAGACAAAATTGCTGGAAAAAATATTGTATTTTTAAAAATGTATTTATAAAGTTAAATATTGAATTGGGGTCTCATTTATAAATATGGTGTGTGCACAAAATGGGTGGAGACATATGTACCCCACTTAACTGCACAAAATTTGTAATATTAACCATAATATTACAAACATATTCTAATATTGAACATATTTAACTTAAATATTGACTTCATATATCCACTTTAAATCATCATAAATTAAGATTTGTTCTGCAGTAAGTTGATTTTTAGGAAGGTTTGTATGCAAATTTTATAAGTCCGATCTCACATGCAGACACTTGTTTGAGTTTTTGTTCATTAATTTGTTTATTTGGAAGCTGCGTTCACACTTGGCTGAAAAATGGCTGAATTTTAATATGTTGCATTAGAGATTTCATTGAATTAGAAACATTTCTAACTTTTTTTTGTGACTTTTATTCAGCCTTATGTTCACTTTTAGGGAAGTTTGTATGCAAAGTTTTATAAGTGAGAGCCCTGGACAGTTTTCCTGTTTATTAAGTGTGGTTTGTTTACGTTTGTTTGCTGTAAGACAGATATTGTATTTACAATTGGTTGTCAAGTGACCATTTTGTAAATAAAGGGAGAAGGATAAGCTGGAAGTCACAGTATGAGGTTTGGGCATGTACAGTAAGTGTGAACACATGCTTTCTTTCACCATCATACACTCTCAGAAATAAAGGTACGAGACCTGTCACTGGGGCAGTACCTTTTCAAAAAGTACATATCTGTACCTAAAGAGTCCTTAGTGGTACCTCAAAGATACATATCAGTACCCAAATGCACCTAAAATGTACCTTTGAGGTACCAATATGAACACTTCAGGTACAAATATGTATCTTTTAAAAAGGTACTGCCCCAGTGACACCTCTTGTACCTTTATTTCTGAGAGTGTACAGTAGTTCTGGTGAAATCAGAGTGTTACACTGCTTTTGGTTTTGTGCCAAATAAGTTGTAGCCAGGATGTTCCTGTGAACCATTTCAGGATTTAACTTTTAGAGTTCTTACACATTTGACAAATCAATTTTTCTTTGTTTGTGGTTATTGAATAAATATACATGGATTGTATTTACAAAATCTGACATGTATAGCTGATTAAATATTTGGAGGCTCAATAAACTAGAAATATTACTATCTCTCTCTCTCTGTTTGTGTGTGTGTGTGTGTGTGTGTGTGTGTGTGTGTGTGTGTGTTCTTAACATCAGGTTTCTCCGGTTTTACTGTATAAACCACGCTGGACAAAAGCATCTGACAGTTGATAACTTGCTTTAGCTATAACATAAATCTGCATGTTTTTATTGTATTATTTGTTTAACATAACTAATACACGACAAATGTACACTGTATAAAAACATGCCTGTGATTGACGCCGGATATTAAAAAGAGCTCTAGCGCCATCTAGTTATGGAAGTGCGGCTATAAACTCATTCGATTCAACTGGCCATGGTAAGTAAGTTAAGATTTATACCAGACATGTAGCCAGCCTGGTGAAAGGGGTGGTTCTTTTTTTTTCAAAGAGTGTACCTTTATGCAATTATTCGCCTCATTTTCTATTTAATTATGTTACTATATGTTACTATAATACTACATTTTAGTGCCATTTTAAGCACTATATTTAGCTGGATTAGCTTGTTATTAGCTTGTTGGTTGGTCATCCCTACTGAAAAAAAACCAGCCTAAACCAGCCTAGACTGGTTGGCTGGTTTTAGCTGGTCGACCAGCCTGGTTTTAGAGGGGTTTTGGTCGTTTCCAGGCTGGTTTCCAGCCATTACCAGTCTGGTCTTAGCTGGTCAGGCTGGAAAATGACCAAAATAGCTACTTAATTACAAATAAGATAAAAGAAGCTTAATTTAGAATTATTCATCGAACATACTCCCAGCCAGACCCAACACCCGGAGTCCCTAGTTCCCTTATTTTGGCAATGCGGTTATTCTAATTTGCTTTGGAAAGATTTTTCTTTTTTTGTTATTGATTATAATTACTTTTATAAACTGCTTTTATTCTAGCCGAAATAAAACAAATAAGACTGTCTCCAGAATAAAAAATATTATCAGACATATCATTCAAAGGGGGCTAATACTTCTGACTTCAACTGTATGATATAGGAAAATGTACAATTTATATATGTCACAAATATTAAAAAGCTATATCAAAACCTATATTAAAACATATATGTTTAAATAGGTTTTTTTCTGTGTGGGATTTAAATTTGCTCTTCTTATTTTTATATTTATATAGTAGTGCTTGTTATAAATTGTATGTGTGTGCACTTCATTATTTTATAAAAATTAATTTGCCCTCATAATCTTTTAGCAAACATAACCTTCCTTTCCTCCCTTAAAATTACTTTGCTTAATTTCTGGTCACATGGAATGCATTTAGGGCGGATCTATCAGTCCTGTAGGGTGGAGTTATCAGTCCTTTAGGGCGGAGCTATCAGACCTTTGGGGTGGAGTTATTAGTCCTTTATAGTGGAGCGATCAGTCCTTTAGGGCGGAGCTATCAGACCTTTGGGGTGGAGCTATCAGTCCTTTATAGTGGTGCTATGAGTCCTTTAGGCAGGGGATATTAGACATTTAGGGTGGAGCTTTCAGTCATTTAAAGTAGGCCTAACAGCCATTTAGGGCAGAGCTATCAATTCTTTGGGGGGGTATCAGGGCATGTCTCGTCCATTCGTCAATCTTCTTTTATTTAGTTAATAATGCCTTTATTTAGTTAGTAAGTAATTTTTTTAGTGATCCAATCAATTCCCAAAAGGATGAAATCTTGCACCCCCCTACATTTTTTAGTAATTTCAGGACCGTTTCAATTGAATGTACACCATCATAAAACAATCTTATCTTCAGTTTCATGGTGACATCAATTTCTGTTTGTAATTTTCTCAGTTTCCACCTACATTGCACTGGAAGTTTTGGTGTCGACTGAAGCGATTGGTTGAATTAACATACAGTAACTTCTGAATGAGTGTGTAGCAACATGTCTTTCTCATTCTGTACTGTTGTGGGAATATAAATGTATATTATCTCTCTCTCTCTCTCTCTCTCTCTCCTCTCTCTCTCTCTCTCTCTCTATATATATATATATATATATATATATATATATATATATATATATATATATATATATATATATATATATAACTGGTGTGACAGACCCTAAAATGTCTTGGTTTTTCTGAGCCCTGACTGTCTCCAAAGTAATGCAAATTGTCAGTCTCACAGCATGGCTATGTCTATTGTTTTCTCTTTTGGGTCAACTGGTCAGACGGGACTGGTCTCCAGAACATCATTCTGCACACTGTTTTCTGCCTTTGTCTTAGGGTGAAACTTTCAGTTCTAAGAAACCCCTTTAATATGGTCAGTAGCTGGGCAGGTTTCATCCACTCTGCAGACTTACATGCTGATGAGATCAGGCCTGAAAAGGCAGTTTACCCTGCCGACAACAACACTTCGTTTGCATGCTTTGTTTTAGAATGTATAAAAAACTAGTGCTCGCTGTACAGTTGAGAGTTTTCTTTCGATGACACCACAGCCATGCTGAGTACTTCTTATTAAAGCATTCTGCTTTGAAGACAACCGAAAGTTCTCCCTGTTTTTTTGGGCTCTTCTTAGAATTTCACAACAGTTTGGTGCCATGAGCCAGACTAGAGAAATTCACAACACTGTAAAAAGCTGAGTAATACGTTCACTGCAGAAAAAAAATCTAGACAGCACACTCAGTTTCTTTATAGAGCATTTGATTATAATAGAAACACAGGCATCGGTTATCATCACACCAACATTAGCATCTCTAAGGAGAGCAGAAGCGTCCGTAAAACAGAATGCTCTTGGTGGGATTGTGTCGGATGAAGAAAAGGAACGGATGATCTGCAATAAAATACAGTGGGAGCATATAGCACAGAAACCTCATGACGGGGCCAGTGGCCGCAGCCGCTTCGGTTCCTTCCTCATTGACCTCAACGAAGGCTTTATGAATGACCTTGGACAGCACCAGGTCATTGCTGGAGGACATGCCTGTTAGATTAAACTTCTGTGGGTCAAACACATCCTCCATCCCCATGCTGATCAGAAGACTCTTCATGTCGTAGGTTTGCTCCGTCTTGAATTTGGGCAGAAAGACTTGAACTATTTGATGACGCATCCCTTCCGGTTTGGTCCACTCCATGAGCTTCTCATAGGTCAGTGCCTTCTCCAGCTGGAGGATAAGAGAGTCATGTGAGCACATTCTAGAGTTATTCTCTAAGTAAACATATAATCTGAGCAAGTTAATTGTTTTGCTAATCTTCAATCATAGTATGACCGTCTGCTTCTGCGCTTGGATTGGTGGATTTTTCCATTCATGATGATGTCAGTTTGACGCTTCAGCCACAAAGCATACCATTAGATTGCTACAAGGTAATAATGCACAAAAAGAAAGCCCCGTCCTAAATGCATAAATGCAAAACGGTATTCACATGTGTTACTTTAAGAATTCATTCACAGACCAATTGTATTTTATTAATATTATAAAGATAAGTGCATTTTATTTTGGCCAGAATTCTTACTGGTATATTACAATGATAAGATATCACCTAACCCTTATGGGAACCAAAAACGTTGTATCAGTTCCAAACCTTTTTGTAAACTTTAATTATTAAATCAGTCTCACCTTCTGAAGGCCAGTGGTTTCGTCTTCAATCTCATCAGGAAGGATGATCAACATACTGAGATTCTTCCCTGCATACGGCAGCTCCAGAAAATGACTCTTCATCTCTGGGATATAGCCACATGGAAACTCTGATGTCTGATGCATCATCGTCACTGGTTTAGTTTGATTCTGCCAAGCATAAATGAATAAAGACACATTCAAACCCTCATTTCTCATTTTTAGACACTTAAATTAAACAAGAGCCTGAAATCTCACCTTGTTCAGCTTAAACTGTCTATCTCTGGTGGCTTCCTTTGGGAATTTCTTCTCCCAGTTCCCCTTGAAGTAGATGGCGTTCACCAAAACCAGTCTTGTAAGTTCATCAATGGCTCCTGACGGCAGCAAATCCTTGATCTTCTCTACAATACAAGTGGACATTTTCCTCTTTTAGTCTTGGTCTGAACTGATTAGTTTGATATATTGAAGTCCTATCAAGCTCAATTTCTCACCTTGTGTGTTTTCCTCCACCCATGTGTTGATGTTGACACGTGCGTCCTCTGGTTTATTCTTGAAGTCCACCTTCTCCAGTCCGGCTTCATAGTATCTTTTTGTGTCGTTGAGGAATTTCTGTGACATTGAAAATCAAATGAGTTGCAAATTAAATTAGAGTTGAGAACTTGAGCAAGTCGAGAATGATTGGCTTTGAGTTTTACCTCAAGAAACTGGTAGGTTTGCTCTCTGTAGAGGCGGTTGGCGAGACTCAGCACATACGGGGCTCCTGGTTTGTTCAGTTCACTCATCAACTCATTGAAGCTTGAGTGAATTTGCTCCACTGGTTGATGAGCTTGACTGTTAAATCCCAAGACCCACAGAAAATAATAACATTTATAACGATATCTTAATTATTTTTATTTTATTTATTTTATTTTAGATTACTTTAGAAAGTTTCCAAACATCAAATGATGAAACAGTTCGTGGACTTATAATTGACGGTCGTCAAAGTTGATGTAATTAAGTTATCATTATGGTTACAGCTTGCTAAATTTACTGTTCCTGACTGAACAGGCCTTGATAATAGACAATATGCCAAGCATTCCCAATGAAAAGTAGCTAAAACTTGCCCGAAAAATGACTAAATGTTGCCAGATGATGTCACGCGCTAATTCGCATATCAATGATGTCATCACATAGTATCTGACAAGCATAAGCCTGTCATGTCTCTACACTCTGAGGCGCCGTTTATTATATTATATTAAAACATAACATCCAGATGCACAATAAATAGATTCTTATTAACATATTACTCAACTCCATCTTTATGTAGTATACAAAATAATTAATGTTTTCTTAAATTGACTGGCCATCTCAGCAAAAACATTATCATATTATTATTGTATTATATTATATTATATTATATTATATTATATTATATTATATTATATTATATTATATTATATTATATTATAATTATATTATAATATATTATATTATATTATATTATATTATATTATATTATATTATATTATATTATATTATAATTATATTATATTATATTATATTATATTATATTATATTATATTATATTATATTATATTATATTATATTATATTATATTATATTATATTATATCATTATATTATATTATATTATATTATATTATATTATATTATATTATATTATATCATATTATATTATATTATATTATATTATATTATATTATATTATATTATATTATAATTATATTATATTATATTATAATTATGTTATATTATTATAATTATATTATAATTATATTATATTATATTATATTATATTATATTATATCATATTATATTATATTATATTATAATTATATTATATTATAATTATATTATATTATATCATATTATATTATATTATATCATATTATATTATATTATATTATTATTTTATTTTATTTTATTTTATTATATCATATCATATCATATCATATCATATCATATCATAATTATATTATATTATATTATAATTATATTTTATTTTGTTTTATTTTATTATATTATATTCTATTATATTATATCATATCATATCATAATTCTATTATATTATATTATTATTATATTATTATTATATTATATTATTATTATATTATATTATATTATTATTATATTATTATTATATTATATTATATTATTATTATATTATATTATAATTATATTATATTATATATTATATTATATTATATTATATTATATTATATTATATTATATTATATTATATTATATTATATTATATTGTATTATATTATATTATATTATGTTATATTATGTTATAATTATGTTATAATTATATTATATTATATTGTATTATATTATATTATATTATATTATAATTATATTATATTATATTATATTATATTATATTATATTATATTATATTATATTATATTATAATATTTAGATTTGTAGGGAAAATATAGTTGTAAAAGTAATACAATTATTATTATTTATTTATTTATTATGTAACACTGATAATGAACTGTTCGATTCTTTTAAACAATCACAGCTTGTGTGTTAACCCTTTTTACCTTGGGAAATTAACACATTTGTAAAAGTGACAACAATTATAGCACTATTGGAATTTATTCCTACCGAAATTACCAAAAATTATACATGGTAACAAATATCAGTATTAACAGTTATGAAAAACAATCTGAGCTAGCAATTTACTCTACTGAGTGAAGCCTGCAGCCACTGCTCTTTTGAGTCATTTTGCTAAAGTGACTTTGCTAAGTCTAAATTGCTAAGAGTAGCCAAATGAATGTTAAAAATTACTAAATTTGTTGCTAGGTGCTTTTAGAAAAAAAAGTTGCTAGGGTAATATGAAAAGTTGCTAAATCTAGCAACAAAATTGCTAAGTTGGCAACACTGTATAATGCTGCTCTGTGCAGGCTAATAAAACACAGCAAAATAAATCCTCTTTGTGTTTTCCTGTTGTACATGAATAAAAAAAAAGGAAATTAAGGGTGTGTGATGTCATTAGCATGAACACACAACACACACACACACACACACACACACACACACACACACACACACACACACACACACACACTCTCTCACTACACTAAAAATATCCACAAATTAGCAGTTTACTGTATTTTGTGATTCACGATTTTAAGTTTTTCCATTTTTATGCTTTTGAGTTGCATTATGGGAGCTTGATCTTTCTTCTGACAAACTTTAACCTTTAAAAGTTCGAAAAAGTGACTTTATTGAACTTTTCTTTCATGGTTTAAAGTGATATACATTGTCTGGGATGGTGTTGTAAATTACAGTACATTGTTTATTTCTCTATATATTATTTCTTATATCATTTCAAACTACTAAAATGTCAATGAAAGTCACTTTGTTAAACTGTAGAGTTACATTTTCAACATTAAAAGTCAATAGAGCAGAGATCAACATCCCATAATGCAATTCACAACCGTAAATAAACTGAAAACACAATACAATACAGAAACGTAATTGACAGATATTTATTAGAGTGAAGTTAAAACTGCTTATTTCTCTGGTTTGAACGTTCTTCCAATCATTTGTACTAATAAGTCAGCAAATTATATAACACTGTTATAGTGTTTTTCGGTTATATTAATGAAAAAACCGTACATATTACGCCTTTAACACTGTCAGTCAATATACTGATGTTCATTTATGAGCTCTCTCTCTCTTCTCTCTCTCTCTCTCTCTCTCTCTCTCTCTCTCTCTCTCTCTCTCTCTCTCTCTCTCTCTCTCGCTGTTCGCTTTATTATTTTTAATTCTGTTGGTGTAAAATGTATTTATTCTTTCTGTGTTAAAGGGCACATAGTTTACCTCTTTTTTTATGATTTAATATTAATATTATGGCTCTTCTGAGTGTGCCAGTTTAGGTTCAGTTTAAAACACAGTTCAGATTTTTTATTATAATGTGTTAAAAAGTGTCATGTTGGGGGCGTGTCCACAGCTCGCTGATTTAGGGGTGTGTTGCTTCACATGTAAATTAGTTTCGGCTTCCCGGCAACGTTACAAGGGGGCGGGGCCATGAGCTCACCCGCTTTGCGTTTGCAACAGTCTGACAGGAAGACGGAGGAGAGAGAGGGTCGTACATGTACGACTCTGACACAGACCAAGCAGAGAGTACAAAATCATTTGTGTCTTTGTACAGTTTTACAGCCAACTGTGTGCTAGTTTCAAGTGCCGAGCTTGTACACAGAAACTAATAACCACGCACACTGAATTAACTTTGACTGAGGCACCGGATGCGCCGCTCGAAACCGCGACACGGCACACCAGACACTCTCTGTGGCGCGGCAGAAACATGAAGTGTCCCGAATCGTCGCGCCACGCATTTTTGAATTCTAAACATAGGTTTCTGCAGCGGTCCGCGGCGCCCAGCCGTCGACTTGAGTGTACCCTGATAGAAACCAATGTTTAGAATTCTAAAACGCATGCTAGTTAAGATCACAGGGAGCTTCTGGGATCACGAGAAATGCAAACAGCTGAAGTATAAGGTAGACTCAATGAGAAGTACACATGTTTGCAAACCTACCTAAAGATACAACCAATAATTCCGATTAGAGCGATAATGTGGAGAATATTGATCTTGTGTTGAGCCCAATGAGCCTTGCATCTAAAAATAGAGCTAGTGTGTTCCTTTAGTGATATTGCTTCGACTCACGCTGAAAATGGCGGACGTGAATCAACAAACTGAGGATATGATGATGCGCCTGTCAATCAATATTGGT
Source organism: Danio aesculapii (assembly GCF_903798145.1). NCBI lineage: Eukaryota > Metazoa > Chordata > Actinopteri > Cypriniformes > Danionidae > Danio > Danio aesculapii. The sequence goes on along the minus strand of NC_079450.1, from coordinate 4,931,196 downwards.
GGGCGGGGGGACCGCTCTCCTACGTCAGGTAGCGGTCGATTTGAAAACCACTCCAATTGGTCCACCGTTTTTATGTTGTTAAATTGAAAAAAAAGCACTGGGTGTGTTTATATCACCCCAATATGACGGTCTATACACCATACATGCACATATGTCTGTCCAAACAGCTTGAAAAGTAGATTTTTTACCATAGGTGCCCTTTAAAGTGTTAAACAAAGGAAAACTAAAGAATAAGATTGACACACCCTGGAGAAAATTTTTGAAAGTTAAAGATGAAATAATGCCAGTATGGGAAGCAATTTATAAGCCACCATTGACAAAGCGGGTTGGAGATATTCAATGGAGAACACTCCATGGTATTGTTCCTGTAAATGCTCTTGTGTCTATTTTAAATTCTGATGTTACAGATTTATGTCCTTTTTTTAATTGCAGAGAGACAATTTTTCATTGTTTTCTTAAATGTGATCGATTGTTTTTATTATTTGAGTTTTTAAAGGAGTTGTTTGAATTGTTTGGAGAAATTTTCTCTGATGTTTGTCTCATTTTTGGAGTGAAAATTGGGGGAAAAAAAAGAAGAATGTTTGTAAACTGTTAAATTATTTGGTAGACAAGCGAAAATAACAATTTACATAACAAGAAAGAAAAAAATAGAACCAAGCATTGATTTAGATGTTTCATTGTTTTTTAAAGAGCCCATATTATGGGTTTTTGAACATGCCCTTCCATGTAGTGTGTAACATAGCTCTAAGTGAAGTGAAATATCCAGCTAAGGCTTAAATCTGTAAGTGTACAGTGTTTAAAACCATTGATTCATCTATAAAAGAGTCGACTCATAGTGCTTCAAACGAGTCGTCTTGATAACGAGTCATTAGGTGTTTCGCGATGACGCGGCTACGAAACACAAGCCTCGCCAGTAGTTACGCGCGCAAACCCGGGAGATTTGAAACCTGTGGCCCCGCCCACTAACACAGAAAAAACACTGTGACACACACACACAGACGCCGCCGGTCGAATGAAGTCACGCTGTGCTCAGATGGATAATATTGACAGTCTCTACCCAAAGATGAAACTGTGAAGAGTCAGTGGTTGAGGTTGATTCACTAGTGTAAGTAAGTGCGATTTAAAATTGTTGCCTCGTTTACTCTAGCTTGCAAATTATGTATTTATTGTGTTTTGTTACTTGTTAACCTGGTACAGTACGAGCAGTTACTCTTTATATTCTCTTATCGCATGTAAGCCATGTTGAAAACGCGACGCGTGCCGCTTTGTTTACGGATTTAACGTTAAATGCTTTTGTGAGCTCGCGTTCCACTGCCGTTTGTCGTTGCTATGGCCATCATAAGCTAGGAGACAGGAGACTCGTGTCGATCTCCCTAGTTCTGAGGAGGAGCGTGATGTGTGTGTGTGTGTTTGTGTTTGTGTGTGTGTGTGTGTGTGTGAGAAAAAGAGCAGGTCGAGTGTGTGACGGCTAGGAGACAGGAGACTCGCGTTGCTCTCCCTAGTTCTTCTGAGGAGCGTTGTGTGTGTGTGTGTGTGTGTGTGTGTGAAAGAGAGAGAGAGAGAAAAAGAGTAGGTCGAGTGTGTGACGGCTAGGAGACTCGCGTCGATCTCCCCAGTTCTTCTGAGGAGGGTTGTGTGTGTGTGTGAAAAAAGCCTTGCACTATGAAGCGTGTATGCACTGTGACTACTTCTATATTGTTGATTAGCAGCTGGGCATTTCACTCTGTCTCGCGCTGAAGCCTGTCACTGTCGACCAATCGCAGCAGGCTGTCATTGGTCCAATCAGCGCAGATTAGCTTCGCGCTGAGGAGGGGTTTGAGAACAAATGAAACACTGAACGATTCATATGAGAGTCGCTGGGATAATTAGGTAAAAATAAATGCAGATTAAAAGACCATCAAAGTGTTGTTTGACCTTGCATGCATATTAGACTGTTGTTGGAGACCCTTACAACCTAAATATGACCCTATTTCATGTATAATATGGGCTCTTTAAATGTATAATAAGGGCTAGAATACATTTGGAATTTAATTATTATAGATTGATGGACAATATTGAAAGTTTTAAAGATATTTGGGTTTCAGATGGAAAGATGTGTACTGTAATAGGAGAAAATGTATCTTTCTGAACTGTTTTAAAGGAAAAAAATGTGTCACTGTAAAATATTTTAATGATATTTTGCTGATTGTGTTTCCTTTTAAAAAGGCAAAATAAAGGTTGTTAAAATCTCTCTCTCTCTCTCTCTCTCTCTCTCTCTTTTAGCGTAAAAAAATAAAGTAATGAAATAATGATTACAGGAAAGCTATATAAATCTAATCAGAGTCAACAAATAACAGTTCTTTATATTATAGTATCAATAATCTGACATGTTTTGTTGTTTCATATGGAATGATTACTCTGAATGAGTGCGCTGTTTCTTTAAATTTTAGTTGCATGCGCTGCGTATATTGACTAACTTCCTGGTTTGTTCTCTCTCTCTCTCTCTCTCTCTCTCTCTCTCTCTCTCTCTCTCTCTCTCTCTCTCTCTCTCTCTCGAGTTAAAAAGTACAAAAAAACATTAATACAATGTTCAATCACCTTAAACATCTGATCTGCGGTGTTTCCTTTGGCACCGAGCGACACCATGGCCAGAGCCGAGGAGATGCTGACAGGAGAATAAAACACATTTCCTGATGCGTTTCCTCCGCTGATCTTCTTGAACAGGTTGAGGGAAAACTGTGTGTTTGCTGCAGACAGAAGCTCCATTTTCACAAGCTAAACAAGAAATAGATCATAGGCAACAAATCAGAGTTATTTTGAAGGATCAGCCAATCGATGCCTGATTAATGTGGTTTAATGTGATTGTAGTTGATGTAGGCAGTCCTGCTCAGTGCCTGGACAAAAAAACTGAGGAGCAAATGAATTCTCATGACATCTGTTTTCTGATCGCAGAACAGCAGTTCAGTAGTTTACATGCAGACAGGATTTTACTCAGTACATAATAGAAAAGTACATTCAGACAAACAAACAAACAAACAGGACATACATTACCTTTAAACTTTAATCTTCAGTGTGGACGTGATCAAACTGCTTAATGATGATGTAGAACTGAAGGCGTGTTTTGAGATATCAATCTCATGGCTTTCCGTAGAAATGTAGTCGAAGAGTGAAGAGTGTAGCAGGTCAATGGTAGATCTGCTGGCAGACGAACAAAAACAAACACACCGACATTCCTGGTTTCTAATAACATGGATGAAACATCTGTATCCTTTTATTTTAAATATACTCTGTAAAATGTATTGTTAGCTATTCTAAAGATGTCAGCATCATGTTCAAACATCTCTACTTGAATGCTCAAAATATTGTAATACTGTAAATAAATATGAACATAATTATTTATTAAACATCAATTCAATTCAGCTTTATTTGTATAGCGCTTATACAATGTAGATTGTGTCAAAGCAGCTTCACATAAAGGGTCATAGTAAATAGGAACAGTGTAGTTCAGTTTGTAGTGTTTAAGTTCAGTTCAGTTGAGCTCAGTTCAGTGTGGTTTAATAATCACTACTGAGAGTCCAAATATTGAAGAGCAAATCCAACGATGCGCAGCTCTATAGATCCCGAACCATGCAAGCCAGTGGCGACAGCGGAGAGGGAAAAAAAACTTGAGAGAAACCAGACTCAGTTGGGCACGACCATTTTAATTTCTCCGCTGGCCAAACGTCTTGTGGAGAGCTGCAGTCTCAGCGGCGGAGGCTGAAATCTGGCCTCAGCGAAGACTCGTCTGTCCCTGGAGCGTCACAGGAATCAGTCTGTTCTCCACTCCTCCATGACCACCACGGTAGCTGCTCAGGATACGGCCTGGT